>NC_092873.1:29918740-30208740 GCF_028372415.1 Notamacropus eugenii
ATACACTAAAAGGCAAAAGGTGATTATTTTGAAAAAACAGTTGTAGATTCACTGAAGTATACATACTCTTAAGGATACTATTGCTAGGTACACATCCCAAAAGGAAGCAAAGGAAAAGCAAATGGACCCTTATATACAAAAGAGTTGTAAAAACTCTTTTCACTGAATCAAAGAACTGGAAAGAAAGGAGACCACCATCAAATGAGGAAAGGCTCAATAAATTATGGTATATGACTGCAGTGGAATATTATTTTACATCTAAAAATGACAAAAGGGATACTTTCAGAGAACCCTGACCAGACACCTATGAGCTAATGCAGAGTCAAATGAGTGGAACCTGAGGAACAATTAATACCACGTCAATTTATTTCATCCCAGCAGAGATCTCCAGACCAAGACTGGAAGTCTTTATGCACAGTGTCTGAATAGGATGATGGTATCTCATGCATAGTTGGCCTTACATGTGGGTGCAATGGGTGAATGGTTCTAGATAAGTCTTGTCCCTACAAAAATGTCTTCCATGTTGACCCAGGGTGTCTGAAATTACCCATAATTTACACCTTAAGGAACTATAGGTGGCTATTAACATGCTGATGTTACAACAGCACTGGGTGTGGCCAAGTTCTATGGAAACTGGCATTGCTTTTTGTAGACAGCAATAAGCAACTTGTATATTAAGGCAAAATCTTTTTGATTGGTACATGTAATTATGAGGAGATGAGGTTAGTAGACATGCATAGGACATCTTACTAAGATTATCTGTTACTTACTCAAAGTCTACGGCTTTAAAATGGAGTCACTGAGGCTTACTCATCCCAAGTAAATGACATTACACGTATATCTGTATATGCTAACATACATGTATGTATTTATTTCAGTGTGTATGTATTTGTATCTTTATGCATGCCTTTTTCACTTTAGCTCATTTCAATAAACATTAAGTATATATCTCCTGTATGCCAGGCACTATGCTCTATGTGGGATTACAAATGAGAAAAAGACAATCCCTGTCATCAAGGAACTTGTAATTCAATAGAGGACTCTTTTTGAACAGGGAGGGAAGGCCAACAAGGAGCATTATAAACACATCATACATACACCAAAAACTGCACCCAATACTGCTGGGTTTTTGGGTAATAAACTCTTTTTATCTTATTTCCTGAATTTGCCTTAGAGACCAGGGTGAGGCCCTACCAAGATACTCTCTGTCTCTGTTTATCTGTCTCTTTCAAACACACACACGTGCATTCACAAACATACATATACACATGTATTATATACAGATATATAGTTACACACATATGCACATGTATAATGTACACACATGTAGACACACACATATATACATGTATTATATAGTCACATGCATTGACATACCTATGCACAGGTATTGTATACGAACATGTAATTGCACACAGGTATATACACATGTATTATGTACACACATGTAGTTAAACCAAACATACACACCATGTATTCCATATTACAATACTGCCATTTTGGAGCTCAAAATCAAAACGTTCCTTCCAAAGATTTAATGGCTCTCTTATATCTATATGGGCAGGAGGCACTCTCTCTAACTGGATCCAAGGACACTGCTGGTATTCCTACTCACCTTTTCCTCTCATCTCCTTAGGGATCAGTTCCAAAGCCTGAAAGTCAGAGTCCTCAGATTTAAGACCACACAAGGCACTTGTTGCTCCTCTCATTATGGAAACAGGCTGCAAGGGACCTAAAAACACGTAGATGATAGCACATATAGAAACTGCCAATAGACAGATTAGTCAGTGGTCTCTGTATAAATGCAGAGACATAAGCTGGGTCTATCCAAAAGACCAAGATCCTTTCTTCCGATGTCACAAATGCTGGGCAGACAACTCTAAAGTTCTCATCCTTGACAATTCATTAGAACTTCTTTCTCAAAGGGTCAATGTCTCTTCTCTGCCCTCTAAGGTTTTATTGTTTTCCTTCTTGTCCTTATTTGTAGGTTACTCATTTGTATTGCTAATGGCCTTCCTTCAATGAGCATTGTGATTAGAATGATAAGATGGTTTAGAATGACCCCAGTAGGAAGAGCAGCCTGCTTGGAGTCAGGTGCACTGGGTTTGAGTTCTAACCCTTATTCACTGTATTCCCTTTGACAAATCACAGCACCTCACTAAGTTCTCCTTTCCTCGTGTATAAAACAGAGATAACAACATTAAATCGGAACTTCAGAAGAGAATATGATTATTCCTTAAACAGGCATTTTTGCTTATTGATCACACAAGTCATTTCATCAACCATCTTTGTACTTTTCAAATGCTATCCTCCACTGTCCCCCAGACCTGGGACACAATGTCTCCTGACCTCCCACTTTGTAGAATCTTTCTTTCCCTCCAAATTGGGCTTAAATGCCACTTTCCACATGAGACGTCTTCTGATTTTTCTAGCTGCTAGTGCTGTCTTCCGAATGAAATAACATTTATTCTGTACAGAATAGTTACAGATATACATGTGGTGCCATCTTTCCCCTAGAGATTTTAAATTTCTGGAGGGAAGGTAGGATTTCATTTTTGTCTTTGTGTCTCCACATCTAGCACAATGCCTGTAACATATTAGGTGCTTAATAAGGACTTGCTTACCTGCACACACCTAAACTACTTTGAAATAACACAGAAAAACTATATACGTATACATGTGTATGCAAGAGTGCATGCACACATGCATATGTATGTGGGGGATTACTGCTCTTACTTGGATACATCCATGATTTCATCAACATGGGTAATTCAACTCAATGAATAGGATGTAAGTTATACTGGCAAACCCAACCTCTTCTTCTGTGTTACTCTTCTCCAAGGACCTCCCATAAATTCCCCTGTAAAAGAGTTCTACTCAACCTGCTGGGAATCTCTCCGTGCTTCTTCCTACATTGTTATGTAGGTGGAGCGTGTGGGTTGTCCATTGCTTGTCTCTCAGTCTACGCCCATCTTCTTTCCAGATCATGTAACTCTTTGGTGATCTACTCCCCTAGGTGTAATTCCTCATATTACCTAGTACACCCTGCTTCTGACTGTCAGGTAGCTCTCCATTGTTCTGCGCCTTACCCTCAAAAGTAATTCTTTTGGAGACCATGGGATTCAGAGCGATATATTATCAATGGAAAAATACTGAAAAAAAGATTGTGTGTAAACATAGTTATATGCATATATATATATATATATATATATATATATATATATATACATATATATACACACATATATACAATGTCTACACATAATATATGTAATGTGTTTATATTGATTTTGAGTATGCATTGGATATACATACATGCACATTGTGTGTATATATACATACACACAGGCACATGTGTGACTTGCCCAGGCTCATACAGTTAACGAGTATCTAAGGCTGGATTTAAACTCAGGGCTTCCTGGCTCCAGGTTCAGTGCTCAATCCACTATGCCACTTAGCTTTATGATGTACCAGCATGTACACATAAATATACATATATGTATAGGACACTGAACTTGGAGTTAGGAAAATCTTGGTACCAATTCTGCCTCAGACCCTTATCTGCAGTGTGACCATGACTAATGCCCTTCACCCCTCTGAGGTTCAGTATCCTCCTCTAGAAAATGAGGTAAGACTTGAAGGCCTCTTGGGTCACTTTTTAGCTCTAAATATAAGATTTAATGATCTTATTAACTACAAGTCTCAACCCAGGGCACATTCTTTCTCCCCTTGGTTTTTCCTGCATTCATCTCAATTCTGCTGAGGGAGTATTAAACTCTGGGGCTTTAACCTACAAGTACAACATCATCTATATACAGGAATATCTGGAAGGAGTCAGCACTTATAGGAAATCCCTCCTCCATTGGGACTCAGAGCTGGGCATCCTTTCTGGCAGCAGCAAAGACCTTTGCTGATCACTCATTGTTCTGTTCTAAGCCTCTTTGAATGTGAAAAGCAGTTTTCTTAGAAAGTCACCCACGTGGTTACAAGACTCTTCTGAGTTTTAGAGCAGTAACAGGAGACATCTTATTGGAGGACATTCAACAAAAGGGGCAGTTTCCTCTTTTGAATCAAATAATTAATAGTTAAAAAAATGAGTACAGTGGGATTTTATAGTTTCTGCATTTTTCAGGCAACTATGGGACAGACTTCTATGTGGTTCTACTGTAGGATAATTTGCCAACGTCTTCTTTTTCCTTCTTATACCATCTTCAACAATATCCTCTAGTGTAGTCCAAACTAATAATCTTATGTATGGATCTGTCCATTTAGCTTCACTGATCAAAAATCTTCAATACATTGGTATATCCTGTCAAATTCAAAGTCTTCTCCCTGGCATTCAAGGCCTACATTATCTGGTACCATCTTCCTTTTCTTGCCTTATCTCATTCTCTTCTCCTCATCTAAGCCTGTTTTGCTCCAGTCAAACCAGACTACTCAATGTCCTTCTACAAAAACGCTTACACTTCTGTTCAGGCTATTCCAGGTCTTTGAGACTGTATCCTTGGATGTGTGTCCATATTATTCACATACAATATTTGTTGACATGGGAAAGTAGGTTCAGTAAGAAGGTGTTGCTATTCTGAAATTTGTGGGGTGGACGGACAAGGGGGCTATTATTTTAAAATTCTTGATTTTTCCAAGCATTTGGCATCACTCCATCTTTCAGACATAGTAAGAATCCCCTGACTCTCTCCCAACTGTGTTAACTCTAGCATATATCTCCACTGTGTAGGGTCCTGATCCACTCTGAACTCTACTTCCACATGTTATACGTTGGAGATTTTGATATTAAAGTCCCCAAATAGTGATTTCTCTACCATTGACAGCGAAAAGAGTTAATAATAAAAATCTTAATATGTCTTTCCCACTCTTTTGTGTCTGCTGTTCTCCTAGTTTTTAATCTTTACATACTCTTACCATGATATGGCTTAACTGAGTTTCAGTACACTTCCTGCAAAAACTTATTTTTCCCTGAATTCAAAATTATTATCGTATCAGTAGCCAGTATTTCCTTTCTCTTACAATACAGTACATTTCATTTTTTAAATGTTATGTGAAGCTATGTCCAAATTCTCCTCACTCTTCTCAGAGTATTCATGGTAGATGGGCATGAGGTTTCTGCATAGCCTTCAAGGTTTTAGCTTTTCTTCTTTCCTCCATGTTTTCCACTTTTTTTTTCTACTTTCCTCGTTGCACAGAACAGAGAGAGATCGAATAATAACAAGAGCTAGAATTTATATAGAACTTGAAATTTGGCAAAGTGCTTTACAAATACTAAATTTTATTTTTAGAACAACCCTGGGAAGTGGATGTTATTGAGGTCGACAGGCATGCATGGCTACACACATGAGTGAAGTGACTTGTTTAGTGTCATACCTCCAGTAAGTCTGGATTTGAACTCAAGTTTTTCTGACTCGAGGTCCAGCACTCTATCCACCATGTAATCTAACTGACTCCCATTAGAGAGCATATTGATTTAATGTTGTGGGTCTTCCTGAGTTCTTGTTAGGGCTTCTTTACCTCCAAATTATTTGCAACATATGACAAAAAGCTATAATTATGCTCATGGTTGTCTCTTTGCAAATATTCCTCCTAAGTAATGCACGAAGAAGTGATCCACGAAATAATGTTTTTGATGAGCAGGAAGGGGACTAGGGAGGGAATAAGCCTTTATTTAGCATCTGCTACGTGCCAAGCACTGTACTAATCATTCTATACTTATTATGTCACTTGTTTCTCATTAGGCAGTAGGTGCTGTTCTTACCCCTAGTTGAGGAAACTGAGGCAAACAGAAGTGATGTGACTTTCCCAGGATCATATACTTAGTAAGGGTCTGAGGTTGGATTTGAACTTGGGTCCTCCTGACTCCAGGCCTAGCTCAAGAAAATCAACTAACTACGTCAACTGTTGCTACAATTCTCTTTTGTCTTCTAGTATCATTTTTAGCAAATATGCCAAGACTTCTATGATTCAGTTCCTCTAGCATATTGGTCACTAGGCAAGGATCTCACTTTTATTGAGAACTAAGGTAAAGGTAATAGAAAGTCTAAAATTTGTGTGATTCTAGCACCCTTTAGGGACTTTAGTTTTTTAAGTTCTATTATCAATGCAGAACCAGAAGGGGCTCCCATAAGTCTAGGAACAGTTTTATGCATAATTTTTCTTCATGTGTTTCCATTTCCAAGGTTTCCACTGCTCTGCTTAATCAAGCTGTCTACACTGTGTCTTTGTGACCTTTCTAAAATCCACTTTTTATACGACAGAATTTGCCAAATCTTGCACTCTGTGTTCCTGGTCCCCCTTGTGCCATGAAGAGGGACCAGAGTGGAGTTTTTGGAAGGTTTTTATTTTTTATATTTGGACAGGGCATAGAGAATAATAACATAGACTCTCATCCAGTCCATTTCAGTTCCTTCCCACCTGAGATCACATAGACAGGATCCAAAGCAAAAACAATGCTGTTCCTGTGACCCTCCCTCTTCCTTCTTTCCCCTACTTGGGATCAGGGGTGTGCTGGGGCTAGCTCAACCTGGCTTATGAGAGTTGGTTGTTAAATTTTCAGTGTTAAGTATTGACACCTTGGACATCAACAAATACTACAAATAAGGGCTTGCTTTTTTATCTATCATCCGGAAAGCAATGGCAAAAATGCTAACAAAGCAGATTAAACATAAAAATGTGTTCTGTGTACATTTTTTTTTCCCCTGTATGGCTGGTTGTTAATGATTTTCCTTCTGTCTGGGACTCTTTGGCTTGATGGCTTAAGTGCCACCTTGCTTAATTTTGTCAACGATACCATGTTGGGGTTACTAGGTGACACAGTGGTTAGAGCACCAGCTCTGAAGTCAGGAGGACCTGAGTTCAAATCCAGCCTCAGACACTTGACACTTACTCGTTGTATGATCCTGTGGAAGTCACTTCACCCCGGGAAATAAATAAATAGATAGATAGATAAATGAAACCTCAAATGAGCGTTCATTCTTATGCCAGCCATAGTGCCAAGTGCTAGCTATGCCACTGTGGTAGGGCCTGCATCACTGCATTCGTCATCTGCAGAAGGAGTACAGCAACAGAAGTGCTCAGAGGCAGATGGCCTTCTTCACTCACTAGCTCAGTGATTTTCCTAAAGGCTTTAGTATTCTCCTTAAATAGAAAAATGTGGAAAACGCTAGACTTAAAGCCAGTTCAAATTCTGCCTTAGACATTTAATACCTCTGTGATTCTGTACAAAGTACTTTGAAAAAAACTGCTTACCTCAGTTTCCCCACCTATAAATTGGGGGTAACAATAATACTTAACCTCTCAAGGTGATAATGAGAATAAGATGAGATGATAATAACAATGATTATGATGAGAGAATTGTAAAGTGCTTTACAAACCTTAATACACTACTATAACTATTCACTATTGTAATCCTCTAGGTTGTTTCTACCAGAGGGAAGCCCAAAACAGGGTTGGTGATAATCGGCATTAATCATTTTCTTGGCAGCCAGATAAATTAATCTGAGGAATGAAATGAAATATTGCTCAAAATGTAAAATCTGTTATCTATACCTATTTTCAACTTTCAGTCAAATATCTGATAAGATTCACAATAGTTGGCCAACTCAGCAACTCTGGACCTTTTTCCATGTGGTTCCCAGTCCTTGTCTCTGCTTTATATTCCCAGCACATAGTCCCCCTCCCCATGCTAAGGATAATAATTACTGTGTGCTTTGCTCATAGTCATTGCTCAACTAATATTTCCTTATTTAACATTCATTTTCCTGACTGCCTTAATGATTTCAATTTCTCTCTCTGTGGTATGACCTGTGCTGTATTGTCTCTTCCCTGGCCCTCACACTCCAACATGCTTGGCTTCATTAATCTGTTCCATAGGCAGGGAATAAAATTATCTGAGGTAAAAAAATCCATGGACCACTTACCCAGCAGTGCTACAGTCTCTGGGTGTGCCGTGCCTTCATGGCCTCTGGTAACAGCTGAGCAAAAAAGGAAAAAAAATCACCATGAAAACTGATTCTTCCACCTCACCTCTGCTCTCAGAAGGTAAAATCCATTATGATACAAGTGGGAGACAATTAGAAACCTTTCCTTCCTGGGAAATGTGTGGTTTTCCATGAACTTGGGACAATAGGGCCAGTGGAAAGCACGTGACTAAAAATCCAAACAGGTGTTCATTCATTAAGAGCAGCAAGAACTAGCTGGTCTTTAAACCAGCTGAAGCAAAAGGCCAGGGTAAAATTCATCCATCTTAAATAAAATGAGGAAACAGACACTTCTCTTCCCAAATATGTAAAGAGCTTTGAACCAAGTGGAAAGGCACTCCAGGAAAAATAGAGTCTGGTGGGGAGAGAGAGTCATTGCTGATCCTTGGATCTAGGGAAATCAAGCTAATCTTGCTGAGTTTCAATTTCTCCTGTAAAATGAGGATAATATGCACCACCATATGCTGCACTCTAGGCAGCATAATGTGCATCAGGAAAACCCAGGTTCAGACTCTAACATTAACTGTTTTTGCTTAAAGCTGATTGGTGCTGCCTCTGACACGTATCAATGAGGTGTCCCTAGGTAAATCACTTAACCTTTTAGTACCTGACACAATCGTCTAACACTATATGTTGCCAAAAATGTGCTCATCTGCATTGATGGAGAGTTTCCCACCAGGAGTTCCCTACATCAACAAGATCATATATCTGTTCATTTCTGCCAAAATAAGGATGACACATGCCCTCCTCTACCCCTTAGGCTTTCAGAAGCAGAATACATTAAATGGAGGAAGATGGAGAAAATTTCAGACTGAACTACATAGTATTCGAGGCCCTCTACAACATGGTAGAAGCCTGCCTCTCCATGTGCTATTGGATGACTCACTGCCTCTCAAACACAATCAGAGCTCTCCCCTCTCCTTGCCTTTGCACAGATTCTTCCTGTTCCCAGATGTTCTTTTTTCCTTTCCTTAACTGTTGAGTTTCTACTCATCCTTTAAAGCCCAGGTAAGTGTCACCTCAAGCAGAAACCATCCCTGATGGGCTAGACTTTGTCATTTATTTAGTTGGTCATCAAACAGCCAGATAGCCTACCCTTTTACAATGCCATTCCATCTCAGTGAATGCTTCCTAATTCATCAATGACTTTCCTGAAACACGAAACCCAGAAATGAATACAGTACTTTTATCTGGGGATTGACTAGGACTGAGTACATTGACATTGTTGTCTTTCTACACTTAGAGACTTGGAGACTAAGCCTCTCTTAAGTCATTGCCAAGCATCATAAAGCCCTTCTTTGGGGGTATGTGGAATGGTGTTCCAATGCGATCTGGTGCACCAGCCCTCTGGGCCGTGACCCTATCCTGTGCTGCAAGAGCTTGGGTTTTGGGGTTGCCTGTATCAAGTGTGAGCCAGGCTTCCAGCTTCAATCATAATTTCTGTGAAGCCTTAGATTATGTCAGCTATCACATTCTTAATTCATCTTGAGCTTGCACGTCCACTAAGATCTTCAGATCTTCTTCAGATTGTGGAAAGGATGGCACAATCTATCACTGGGCTATACCTCAAACCTGTCTAGCTTTGTAGGATCTGCTTGGCAATTTACAATCCTCTTCTACCTTCTTTGAGAAGGCCCACACCCTCTCACTAGGCAGCAGAGCAAAATTAGAATGGACATGTCTCCCTACAAGATTTGATAAATAATGCTGAGGAAAATCCCTTCTACATACCTTCCACAGAGGAATCCTTTAAGCTGCTGTCTCTAGGGACTTCAGCAATGACTGTGAAAAGCGATCACAGAACTTGAATTCATAATCCACTTTTACTGTAAATGCCAAGATAGACAAGTGAGTATTAGAGATGTGGAAGAGACTTCAGGAAGTAGCTGTAATCTAGTGATTCTCAAACTGGGGTCAATGAACTTTTTTGTAACGTATTTTCGGTGTATCCATATATATTGGATACATTGATATATTACTTGCTGTTCAGTGGTCTCTAACTCTTTATGCCCTCATTTGGGGTTTTCTTGGCAAAGATAAGGAATAATTTGCCATTTTCTTATCCAGCTCATTTTGCAGATGAGAAGACTGAGGCAAACAGTGTTACGTGACTGTCCCAGAGTCACACTGTGTCTGAGGCCTCATTTAAACTCTGGGAGATGAGTCCTCCCGATTTCAGGCCACACACTATGGACTTTGGTACCACCTAGTGTCCCTTTATTGATATATTCTTTGGCACATTTTATTTTTAAAACACATATTTTGATAATTATTTCAATGTGATCAAATTTCCTTTGTAATCCTGCGTCTTTTATTTCATTTCAAAACATTATTTTAAAAGTGGTCCCTAGGGTTCACTATACCCCTTTGGAGAACCATGAATGTCCAAAGGGACACACACATGTACACACAAAATATTAAGAACTCTTATTATAATCCAACACCATAATTTTATGGGTGAAGGAACTAGCCAAGAAAAGTGAAATGACTTTTGTAACATCATTGCCCCTGTTAGTAGTGGATCCAGGGAAATAATACAGATCTTTTGACAGCTACTCTGGTGTTCTTTTTGACATGTAGGAATGACCCCTAAGAAAATAAAAATCTATTTCTTCGGTTGTAACACCACCTTAACACTCAATAGTCTCCCTGAACAGGGGAATTTATCAGATTGGCAGAGAAGAGAACAAAATCCCGAGGGCATGCAACACACCCCGGACAGAATTGTTGTAATGAACTCCTCGGGGTGGTTTTGAAAGTCTCCTAAAATCTGGTTCCACTCTATCTTACTCTCTTTGACACAGTCTGTATTCTATATAAACTTGTCTCCTCAGTTTTCTCAAGACAGAACATTTCATGCCTTTGCCCAGTCTTCTGCCATCCTTGAGATGTTCTCCCTCCTCACCTGTGCCTCATAATACCCCTAACTTCCTTCAAGACTCAGCTAAACTTTCACCTATTACTTGAGGCCACTTCTGATTTTCCCACATGCTAGTACCTTCCCCACTGCAGCAAATTACTTTGTATGGACTTTTTACATCTGTTGTAGGCACTTAACTGTATTCACGTTGTAGCTTCTTTCCCCCAGTAGAAGTAAGCACCTTGGACTGTTTTGGTCTTGCCTTGGTATCACCAGCACCTAGTACAATGTCTGGTGAAGTACATGGAGGGCTTTGCTTGGAATCAGGAAAACCTGAGTTTGAATCCTATCTCAGAAATTAATTAGCTATGAGATCCTGGGAAAGTCACAACCTCTCTTAGGTTCAGTTTCTTCCATCTGTATAAAATGAGTATAATGATAATGCCTACTTACAGAGTTGTGATGAGGATCAAATGAGATAGTCTATGTGCAAATTGCTTTGTAAGATTTAAGGTGTAAATAAATGGTGGCTATTACTACCACACCCTCACCCTTATTCACTACCACTAGTCCTCTTTCTCTTTTTCCTTCTTCTCCTCCTCCTCCATGCAGCAGATGAATGTATTCAGAGGAGGGCAATGAGAATGATAAAAGCCTCTGTGAATGCTATATGAAGATTGGTGAAAGGAACTAGGAACATTTACAACGAAGCAGACTAAGACAGGGGCTCCCTGATTCCATATAGTTGAAGGACTATCATACAGAAAACAGTTTTGTTTTTGTATCCAACTCTTTGTAACCACATTTGGGGTTTTCTTGACAGAGGTACTGGAATGGTTGGCCATTTCCTTCTCCAACTCATTTTACAGGTGAGGAAACTGATGCATACAGGGTGAAGTGATTTGGCCAGGATAACATAACTAGTACATTTCTGAGGCCAGATTGGAATTCAGAAAGAACTTTCCTGACTCCAGGACCAACATTTTATCCACTGCACCCTCTAGCTGTTCCAGAAAAGGGATCAGACTTGACCTATAGAGGGCAGAACTAGAAGCAGAGGCAGATTTTGACAGTGTCAAAAAAAATATTAGTTTGAGCTATTCAGAAGGAAAATGAACTTTCACAGCAGGCGGTGGGTTCCTCCTCCTTGGTAATATTTCATCAAAGACTGAATGAGACTTTGTGGAGGATATTACAGAGGAGATTCTAAGGTAGCTATGTACAGTTTGGAAGGCTGATCTCTAAGATCTCTTCCAGCCAGGAGATTCTCTCTTTCAATTACGGAGTGAAAGTGTCCAAGAAAAGGTAGAAGCAGCCATACTTCTCAAAGGCGTGATGTGGATGGTTTACAAATGGTCAGGCTTGGAACTATACTAGATTTTCTCAAGATGGGAAACAGACTCAACATAAGGAAAAATTTGAGCTTAAAGAGGAGAAGAAATGTGGTACAATGGAAAGACTATAGAGTTAGGAGAACCATATTCAAAATCCTACCTATTATAACTGTTTCTTTGTGATGCTGGGCAAGGCACCTAATCTCTCTAGGTATCTTTTTCCTCATCTGTAATATAAGGGTACTGGAGTGGATGGCCTCTGAGGACCCCTCCAGATGAATATCTTTGATCCTAGAATCAAAAGAACTTTGCCTGGAGGTATCATCTTGGGCAAGTAACTCATCTGTTACTTGTCCAAGGCTACTTTCTCATACACTTACAGGAATTAGACGTATAAAGGTCATTTAATCCAATCCCCTCATGTAACAAAGGATAAAACTGAGAAAGGTACAGAGGTGGAATATCTTGTCTAAAGCAGTCATATTGTTCACACAATGGGAGACCCAAACCCAGGGCTCTTCCCATAAGCCCTACCTACTTTGGAAATAGAGGGGCAATTCTTGACTACTGTAGAGAGCTCGGGTCTTAGTTCACTCATCTTTAATATTAGAGCTGGGCCAGATAACTCCATGGCCCTTTCTAGCTCTCATGTGCCATTGGCATATTAATCCACGTCTCATTTTTTCTAAGATGCCTTTAAACAATGCCCTCCTCATTTTCAGGACCATTTCAGTCCTACTTTAAGTCTTAAGGACCTCTATCATAGGCCCACAGTGTCAAGGAAATCACCACTGACAAATTCAGCAACACTTCTATGGTGACATCCAGATGTTCAGTTTAGAGCTTTCTGGTTGTATCAGAGCCCCAGTTACCCTCAGTCAATTAATCAATAGACATTTTTAAAGTGTCTACTCTGTGTCAGGCACTGTGCTAAGTGGTAGAGATACAAAAACAGGCAAAAGACAGTCCCTGCCCTCAAGGAGTTTACAATCTAATGGGGGTGTGGACAACATGCAATAAAGCAAGTTACATAGAGGATGAATAGAAGATAATTAACAGAAGGAAGATAATAGAGTTAAGGGATGGGGCGTGTGAAGGAAGACTTCCTATAGAAGATGGGATTTCTTTTCTTTAGACACTTGAAAGCATTTACTTTTCCAAAGTATTAGTTTGACATTACCAAAGTTCTCTGTTAGCAATTCCTGCTTGAGTGACCTTCCTTACTATTTTTAAACCTATTTAGGTATCAGTTACTCCAAACAGAAAATTAGAATGAGTCCTTAGCCAGTAATCTGGGTGTTTGGAAGGTATAGAGGAGCATCAAGAAGGGGGAAAAATTGAGAGGGACTAGATGCTACAGGGTAGGAATATTAAAAAGTTCACATGATACACATACATATATGTGTATATATATATATGTATATATACATATATACATATATATATACATATATATATATAGTTTACAAAGGTGACTTATTCATAACTACCTTGTGAAACATGTAAGGCAGAAATTATTCCTCCTGTTTCACAGATGATGAAACTAAGACTCAAAAAAGGTGTCAAAGCAGAAGAAGACTGAACTTGGAATCTAAAGAGATTCACTTAAATACCAGCTCTGCCAATTACTCTGTTTGATCCTAGGCAAGTCATGTTGCCCCTGGGTCCTCTTTAAGACATCTGTAAGACAGGGGGATTGGACTAGATGGTCCCTGAAGTCCCTTGCAACTCTGAGGTTCTGCAATTCTGGGATGCCATGAGTAAGTGAATAAGTAAGTGAATGAGCAACAACATATTATCTTTTATCGTGTTTCTTTTGTGTTTTTCTCCTACAACACCTTTTGTTAGTTCAGTGGATTTCAATGGTGCCTGAGAGCTCTTGTGGGCAAAAAGCTCTGTAGAAGGAAAGAAAATACTTTGAAAATAAGTAAACAAACAAAAGAAAACCTGTTATTATCAAAGCCTGTTTAGGTACAAAGCACCATAATAGCAGTTATCAAAAAAAGGAATATCATTCTACATTATAGATTCTCCTAGGGTTTTGGGGATTTTCACAGCTAAGTTTCATGTCTCTAAAATAAGTGGACAGAGATGAGACAACTGACACCCTGAGAGAAGGGCCTTGCCAAGGTGTTGGGAAAGAATCCATGATACAAGGTTGTGTGTTTCTCTCCTACCCCACAGTATGTGTTATATATAATCTTTTACCCCTGTTATGCCCCACTTACACCCTTCAAAAGCTTTTTGAAACTTTCAGTAGACTAACTGGAACTGGGTATGAATCTTGGTTTTTCAGACTTTAGGGCAAGTGCTTTGCCTTCATCTTTAAAAAAAAATGTTGACGTAGATGATCTCTTAGGTCCCAGTCTCTTTCATGTCTCAAATCCTTTGATTCTATGAAGTTGGAATATGATGTGGATTGGAACCACTTTTCTCCCCAACGGCCCTTTGCCTCTGGTGATGCCCTTGTCATTGGCTTAATAGCAGCACAACAAATTCCCTTTGTAAAAGAGGAAAGTGTTGCAAAAAGGAACATGAACTCTGACTAGAATTTCCACATTCAGGTGTTTACGTGTTGCTTTGCCCCACACTCTACAACTCCCAGAGGACCCCTCAAAGATGAAGAGAATATCATCTGTACCCATTCAGATATACCTTCCCGTTTTGATGCCGCAGTACATGAATGAGATATGGTATAATGAGAAAGACTTACAGTCATTTGGGAAATTCAAGATCTCTTCCTTGCTGTTTGTATCTGAAAAGTTAACATGTTGGGAGAGAATGTTAGAGAGATGAGCTTCCAATTTCTCAAGCTCAAATTCAGAAACAAGGTATGAAGTCCTTCCAGGGCCAAATCATACAACTATAGAATGGTGAGACAGGAAAAACTTTGAGAGAAAGAAGATGAAGGATTCAGTTCTTAACTGAAACACCTTTGCATTAAGGCATTCAGAAAGGAATTCTATGAAAAGGGAAGGATGACTCCTGGCAGGTCTACATGGGGTGGTGGCAACACAGAAGCTCGAGGTGGGGGGGAAAGATCCCATTGCTCTAGTACTTGAGAGTTCATCAAACTCTTTCCAGAAAAAGGTCATGAGGTAAAGATAGTGTGAGAGTCAGTGTTCCCATGTTATTAAGGAGACTCATGGAGATAAGTCAGGGCCTGAAGTCAAGAAGACTTGAGTTCAAATTTGTCCTCAGAGGCTGATGAGCTGTGTGACCCTGGGCAAATCACTTAACTCTGGGAAGTGTCAAGTCTCTCCAGTATCTTTGTCAAGGAAAACACCATACAGGGTCATGAAGCGTTGGACATAACTACAACGATTAGACAACAACAAGAACCAAGAGGTGATTTGCTCATGGACACAGAACCACTAAGTAGAGCTGGGATGCAGAGACTGATCTTCTTGCTCCAGATTCAGTCCTTCTCCTGTTATACTAGTGCTGCCCAGTCTAAACTTTCTGGAAAAGTCATTTGAATGCAGCAAGCCAGCTGGACAATAAGAGATCACCCTTTGAGAAAAGAGGACAAAATGGTATTAATGAATCCACTTATTGAAAGAATCACTGAGATTGTAGGTTTCAAAAAAACCCCCAAATCCTTCGTTTTCCCACAGTCCCCAATGGGAGTAAAATAAATGAAACCAACATTCTTATTTCCTTTTCATCAGCTACAAATGGGTACTCACCTAGGGCCCGCAGGTGAAGGGCTATTTGCAAAACATGTCATGATAATAATGGCTTATATTTAAATGGTATTTTCTGCTTTCCCACAATGGCATATTTTATTATTCATTCTCAGAACCCCCATGGAGTTAGATAGGACAGTGAAAACTATCATCACATGGTAAATAAGTAAACTGAGGTTTGGAGAAATTGAGAGTCACTCAACAATTTTACAGAAGAGACAGAACTGGAACCCACATCTCAACTCTCATTCCAGTATTCTTTTGTACTTTAATCACTAGCTGCTCATACAAGCTGCTCATAATCACATACTTCTCATATATGACACCTTTGAACTTTATGTATTTTCACTGGCTGTTAAGCCTGCCTAAAACATTCTCCCTCCTTGTTTCTTCCTCCCCTATTCCCTTAAAGGTCAGCAAAAATCCCACCTTGTGTGAGAAGCCTTTTCTCATTCCCTTTAATGCTAGTGCCCTCTGAGATTACCTCCAATTTATCCTGTTTATAACTTGTTTGTACATAGCTGTTTGCATGCTGTGTTCCCCAGTAGACTGAGAGCTCCTTGAAGGCAGGGGAATGTTTCTGCCTTTCTTTGCAGCTGCAGTGTTTACTTTGGTGCCTGACACATCCATCATAAGTTGTTAAATGCTATTTGAGCCTGGCTTAATAGCTCACAGCTGTATTCCTTGTTATTTGGGTAGGTGAGCTTGGTGGATTGCATGAGTGTAGGAGTTTTAAATTTCCATGACAGAAATGCTGATTAGGAATGTACACCAATACAGTTAGTCCCTAGAAGGGGCGAACAGACATGGGCTACCTAAGGAAGGTGAACTAGCTCAGGTTGGAAACAGAGCAAAGTAAAGGTTCCCAGGCAAGTCAGCTGAATGGTTGGACTATTAAGTGGCTGCTGCTAAGCCTGGGCAAGATTTGTAAAAAAAAAAAAAAAAAATGAACGGAATACAATAGAAAAAATACAAGTAAGAACAAATAAATAAACAAAAACATAAAATTCATGATTGTTGACCTGATTAATGTGCTCAATACATACCCAAGTCATTCAGACTCTCTTCTGTTTTGGCTCAGCTCCTGACTTTTCCTCCTAGATCCCCATCTTTTCAACCTCACTTTCCCCACTTTTCCCCCTTTTCAGTTCCCTTTCGTGCATTGTCTTCCCAAATTAGATTGTATTCCCAAATCTTAGGATGGTGCATGGCATATGGTAAATGTTTCACAAAAGCTCTGTCTATCTATCTCAAAGGAAATGATCCCTCCCTCCTCATATTTCCCACCATACTTTGCCTAGATCTATTGCTTTTCCACTAGTCTCACCTTTTCTGCTATCACAGTTATTTGTGTTCTTGTCCCTATGAGTTTAAGATTCTTGGAGGTGAGGACAAAGGTCTTCCCAGGACTGAGCACAGGGCTTACAAACGAGCAGGCTATTCATCAATAGTTGTCATTGAATTGTACTGGACAAAGGACAACTAACAAAAAAAGAAGGAAACCCAAATTGATAATTTGTAGAGTTAAAAATCAATTTAAAAACTCTGCTAAGTTAGTGGTACTATATATAAAAAGACCTTATATATGTAGAACTTGTCACATTTTACAAAGCTAGAGTTCTAAGGAACCCCAGAATCCATCTAGTAAACTCAATCCTCACCCCATTCCCACATTACACAGGTGAGGAAATTGGAGCCCAGGAAAATTATTTCTCCAAGTCAATGTCAAAGGCAGGATTTGTGCTTCTGACTTTTGAGAGAATACTCTTTCCACGGTATTATGTTGCCGTCTTTCACAGCATTCCTCTCATTTAATCCTCACCACAAGTTTGATGGTAACCAAGAAAAGAATTATTGTCTCTGGGTTACAGAGAAGGAAACTGAGGCCCCAAAGCCTGTGCCTACACTGGCAGGCATCCTTCTAACATGAAAAATCTTGAATTCTGAGTAGGATGCATTTCTCTTATTTGAAGATCAGCCCAAACATGTTTGGGGAGGTTCATTAGAAGGATGTTGGTTGGCTACCAGAATACTTTTCCTTTCTTTTTCTTTTTTTCATAGTAAACTGTCACATGAAACCATCTGCTAACGTATGAAGGAGAGGAGAACCCATACCAATGAGTTCAGATACTCTAAGTGTTAATGGATGTAATCGTGAACTCTTAGAGGGAGGTCTGAGTATAATTTTTCTGTTGGTCTGAGGATGGGGAACTTCAGGAAAGTAGACAGGCCACAAATGCTCAAGTCATTTATGCCCATCATGGGCTTTCAATATATATGAAAATTCTTTCTTCATTGGAACTTAGAGGGAAGTATCACCTTTTTCTCACAAGTTCTCCCCTTCCCCCCATCCTCCCAGTAAAACTAAGGGCTCATTCAACAGGACATCTTTAAAGCCAGTTAGATATTTCTCAGTCCACATTGGATTTGAAAAAAGGATATTCACTTACCAGCAATTGGCAACATCAACGTTGGTTGGTTGATTGCTTGGTTGTTATCCTTTGTCTTCAAAGTGGACCAAAATAACATCACCATGATAAAGGGAAATTTCAGTGTGTCTGACTGTGAATGATCAGACCAATATGAGTTCGCACTGCTCTACCACAGGTTAGGCATAGATAGTGCATGTGAATATTTGGGGGGGATATTCCAAATTTGGGTATCCTGCGTTTACTTTGTGCTGTCTCAACTCTGTTTTGCTCAAAGAGCATAGCACCCTTTCTGATGTGGGCATGCCATACTGAACAGTCATGTGCCAGTGTCTCCCGTGTTGCAAAGTCAAACCCAAGGTTCTTGAGAGAGACCTTGAGAGTGTCCTTATATCGTTTCGTCTGGCCACTAGGTGATTGCCTGCCCCAATGCAAGTTCTGCATAAAATAGTCTTTTTGGCAGGCGTATATTTTGCATTTGAACAGTGCTGCCAGCACATCAGAGTTGCACTCTCTGAAGCATAGTTTGAATATCAGACAATTCAGCTCGAGCAAGGACTTCAGTGTCTGCTACCTTATCCTGCCAGGTGATCCTCAGAATCTTCCTAAGGCAGTTCAAATGGAAGCGATTGAGTTTCCTGGCATGGCACTGGTAGATCGTCCATGTTTCACAGGCATACAACAATGATGTCAGCACAACGGCTCTGCAGACCTTCAGTTTGGTAGTTAGTCTCATACCTCTCCTCTCCCAAACTTTTCTACAGAGCCTCCCAAACACTGAGCTAGCTCTGGCAATGTGTTCTTCCACCTCATTGTCAATGTGTACATCCCTGGAAAGTACACTAGCAAGGTAAGTGAACTTATCCACAGTTTTCAAAACTTCTCCATTTGTTGTAACTGATGGTGTGGTGATGGCTGATGGAGCACCTGTGTTTTCTTGGTGTTAATTATTTGGCCAAAATTAGCACACACAACAGAGAATTGATACATACTTCATTGCATCTCAGCTTCAGAGGCTGCATTGAGTGCAATGCAGAATCATCTGCAAACAGAAAATCATGCACCAACACTCCCTTCACTTTGGTCTTGGCTTGTAGCCTTTTCAAATTGAAGAACTTGACATCAGTATGGTAGTTGACCTTGATGCTATGTTTATCCTTCTTGAAAACATTTGTGTATATGGAGTAAAACATCATGCTATAAAGCATGGGAGCAAGCACACAGCCCCAGTTCACTGCATTGGTTACTGGAAAGGCATGAGGGCATTGTCCACTGTCCAGAACCGGTGCAAACTTGCCAGCATGAAATTGATGTACAATATTGATGAATTTCTCTGGCCACCAAATTTTGACGTTATTTTCCATAAGCCCTCACAACTAACAGTGCCAAAGGCCTTGCTCAGATCTACAACGTTGTACATCAACATACTCCTCAGGACAAATGCCTGCCTAGTTTTCTTCTAAAGAATGGAAATGGATCAGAGACCTCCTGAATGAAGCAAGACATGATGAAGAATATTTGCTTAACTCAATTCAATTGAATTCAGTTCAACAAATATTAATTATACAAAGTAAATGCAGCCAGGAGGTCTTTGTCAATGGAAGGCTGTGCAGGTCACTGTAGAGAACACATGATTGCATATCAGAAGCCTGTGCTTGAATTCTGGCTCCCTGCTCTTAAAGCACCCTGTGACACTGAGGAAAGCATTTCTCTACTTTGGGGGTTGGAGACGTCCTTTCTTAGGAGATAGATTGCAAAACTTGGATTTGGGCTCAGACTCCCAGGCTTAATTTTTTTTATTTTGCAGCATGGAGACAATGACATTTGTAGCTCAACCTGGCTGTTGGGATGAAATAACTTTGCAAATCTTAATTTGCTATTGAAATTTATGATTTTTCATAGAAAACTTCTTCATTTTTCAAATAATGGTTGGCTTGGATAAGCCCTAAGATTCATTCTACCACATTATGGTGTTAAATTGCTTTCAAGTGTAATATATCCTCTCACTCAAGGTCTCTTCTAGCTTGTAGTATTTTTCGTTTTTAAAATCAACCATTGCAGGAACCAGAAAATATTTCACTCTGATACAGTGTACCGAGAATACCTCAATAGCCATAAAATGTGGATAAATCTTCAGAGACAGAATTTTCATGTATTCAGCAGAGATTCAGATCCGATAGTGACATGGCCCCAGGTTCTTTTGAGGCTGAAAAGAAAAGAACTTCTTAAGACTTTGAGCACGTCATCACCAAGGACAAACTACTGTGACTTCAGCAGGTCAAAGCATAGGATTCCTAATGCCCTGAGAATGCTCTCCTCTTTTTGGGAGCTGAAGTAAGGGGAATCAAGGGAATCTGCAGACATAGGTGGCATGGGAAATATTCTATTAAAGACAAACCAGGACACCTACCGTTGTTAGACCTAATTAAAGCTCAGAGAATTGGCAATACCCGAACTGAAATATGTAATTGCTCAGTTATAGAAATTCAGCCAAGTCAAACTTAAATCGTAGAATGTTCAGAGTTATAAGAAACTTTAGAACTGTAATATGTGAAAGAGTCCTTCAGATCTCTTATTCAGCCTACCAGTTTTGGATAGTACAGAGGTAAGAGCCAGAAAGGTCAAACAGCTAGTAAGTGTAAGATCCCAGACCTGAGTCCGGGCCCACTGCTTCTCAGCTCATTGGGTTCTCTGAGATACTTCTTCTTGTAATTGTTCACTTGTGTCTGATTATGTTCTTGTGGACCACACAATTCATGGGATTTTCTTGGCAAAGATGCTGGAGTGGTTTGCCATTTCCAAACCCCAGTGGATTAAAGCAAATGGAGGTTAAGTGACTTGCCCAGGGTGGGACAACCATTAGGGTCTGAGGCCAATTTGCATTCAAGTCTTCTGATCCCTGGCTCAGCACTCTATCCACTGAGCTATCTGTTGTTCAATCATTTTTTTCAGTAGTGTCTAACTCTTTAAGACCCCATTTGGGCTTTTCTTGGCCATTTCCTTCTCCAGCTCATTTAACAGATGAGGAACTGAGGCAAACAGGGTTAAGAGACTTGCCTAGGGTCACAAAGCTAGTAAGTGTCTGAGGCCAGATTTAACTCAGGAATATGAGTCTTCCTTGACTCCAGGCACAGTGTTCTACCATTATACCACCTAGCTAACTCCTATACCTCTACCCATCTTGTTACAATTAAATTAATGAGACCATTGAGTCTTCCCTCTTATCTCCTCCATTTATAATAATATGTATAGGATTTTATATTATTATATATAATGACTCATTATAATAAATATATATCATTCAAAATAACAAGGTGTTCAGGTTTATAATGAATAAAATGATTCATTCCAAAGTCATCAGATATCTTTTAATTTGCAAATCTAAAAGCCTTTTCTCATTTCTTATCCTTCTTGATGTCTCTGCAACTTTTGACACTGTTAATCACTAATTTCTCTTTCCTCCCTTGATTTTCATGACACTGCTCTCTCCTCTTTCTCCTCCTAGCTATTCCATCTTGTCAGTCTCATTTGATGGATTTTCATCCAGGTCACCATCCTTAGGAATTCCCTCATGCTTTGTCTTGGGCTCTCTTCTCTAGTCTTCTCTTCTCCCTCTTGACACTCAATTGGCGATCTCATCAGCTCCCATGAGTTCAACTACAATCTCAATGTAGACAATTCTCAGATCTATATATTTAACCAAGTTTTTCTTTCAAGCTTCCATCTCTTGTGTAGCTACAACTAGGCATCTTAAACTCTAAAACAGATGCAATTCCATCAAAACTCTTGTTTCTCTATTTCCTGTTATGTGAAAAGGCACAATAATCCTTCCAGTCACTTAGTTTGAAACTTTGGTGCCATTCTTGACCCTTCATTTTCACTCACCTCACATAAACATTGTCAAATCTTGCCATTTTACCTTTACAACATCTCTTATGTAACTTGGCCACTGTACAGGCTCTCATTGCTTGGACTTTGACAATAGTCTTCCAACTGTTCTCTCTGCCTCTAGTCTCTCCCTGCCCTAATTCATTCTCCATTTAGTTGCCAAATTAAATTTTCTAGAACGTAGGAGAACTGGGCCTCCCTGTCACCTGAAGTATCAAATAAAAATCCTCTCTCTGTTCCTTAATGGTCTTCTCAGCTTAGCCTCTTCTTAACTTTTCAGTCTTTTTAAATGTTATTCCCCTTCAGAGTCTAAAATCCAGATACAGGCAGTTTCCTGCTCCTTAGAGAAGACAATCTGAACCCCATGCCTTTTTCACTGGCTGTCCTCCATGTGTCTAATGCTCTTATCTCTGCTTCTTAGATTCAAGACTCATTCCAAACTCCACATTCTTAGGCTTTTCATACTTCTGACCCCCATTTTCTCCTGCCTTCTCAGATAACCTTCCTTCTCCTCTGTATATATCTTTGTATATACCCAGATATCTGCATGTTGTCTTCCCTCATCCAAATGGGAGATACATGAGAGAAGAGATCACATTTTTGTTTTTATAGCTAGCTTGCACTTAGCACAGTGCCTAGCATATTCTTTACTGTTGTTGACTGAGTGGATTCTAAACAATTTATCATTTCCACACCCCCTTACGCCCTGCCAGCCTGCAGTTCTTTTCTTATTTCAGTGTTTAATGGATTCTGGCAGTCCAGGGTTTTCCACATGTCATATATCACCACTGAGTTCATTCGTATCTGTCTGATTAACCTGCGCTGGTCTTCTCCCCTGCTTTTACATATCATTCTGTTTTCCATGGCAGGCTGTGCTATTGACTTATGTCAGCCCAGGAGGATGTGAGGAACATGAAGATTTCTTTCCAGTACAACTATTTAAAAGGCCTTGAAGCTCATACCATTGACGCAAGCTATGAAAGTGCCACACCATCCTACCGTCACGAAGGCAAACGAATGTTGCTTCCTTCCTCCTCACTCTTACACATACCCGCTTACTTTCCTGTCAAAGTTATTTCTGAGGTATGTGATGAGGACAGGGAATAGGGAAGCAAAGAAAGACAAAAAAAAGGGGGTAGATCTGAGCAGATCCAGGTTTGAAAATCATAATGTACAGGTCCCTTAGTGAAGCTTTCAATTACTTAGATTGAGCAATTACGATAGTAAAATCACAATGCAATCATTTTAAAGGCTTCTCTTTGTAAAATCAGGCATAAATTAGCCCAGGCAACATGGAATAGTGGTAAGACTAGGACTCCAGACAGCTCAATTTGATTCCTAATTCAGATGCTTAATAACTGAGTGACCTTGGACTGGGCACTTCTACTATTAAAGCCTCAGTGTCCCCATCTGTAAAATGGGGATGATGATTTGTACTCTATTTACCTCACAGGGTCATTGGGAGTGCTACATAAATGTCATTACCTGGCTTTTTCGACCATTTTTTACAGAGGTAGGATGACGTAACCAAAAGAATGCTTACCTTGGAGTCCATATCTTGACTTTAATACTTTCAAACTCTATCTCCTTGAGCAAGTAACTTAGCTTCTCTGATCTTGTTTCATCGACTACAAGAAGGGAAACAGCCAACTTAGGCTACCCATCTCAGAGGTATGCTGGAAGAATGGTACTTTCCAAACTTTAAAAGTCTCAGAAACTGGAGTTATTTCTATCTACCTAAAGGGCTTATAATATGAATGTCTGAATTAATGTACTTATTTCCTTCCCAGATACACACACAAAGATGCAAAGTTAGAGAGACACACTGGATAGATTTAAGAGGATGAATTGTTTGGCTTCTGTTGGCTCAAGTTACCGCGGAATAAGATGCCTACAATTCTTTGGAGCCGCCCCCACCTTATTAAAGATGAGTTATAGCATAGCACAAGCTATGCTATACCACAAGCAACAAGAATTTAGCAAGTGTTGTATCCACCTCTCTATTGAGATGTCTCCATTCCCCATCAGTGGCACTCAACTACCCCCCACAACCCCATGCATCACACCTACACTCAATAGTAGCACATGGATAAAAATTGCTTGCCTGAATAGTCTTATTCCCGTCCAGTTGGATGGATGATAATGACTTTGAATAAAGGTAGGGCTAAGTGACATACATACCCCTTAGCCCCAGTATAAGCGATTGCCTTGTAGCCAACAGGCTCTGCTCATTTGTGAACCAGTTTATAAAATCCAAATCAAAACTAGAGTGAGGGGACAGAATAATCCAGACTGGAACACTCAGGGCTCTATATTAAGAAGCTCACCTGAAGAGGACATTGGCCAGCATTATCCCTGTTCAGATACTCTGGAGCTAATTAGAAAACTCATTGATTCCTTCTTCTCTACCTTCTTCCAAGGCTTTGAACCCTAGACAAAGGACTCAGATTAAGCAAGGTGATGAAAGCAGGATGAAAGCCACACAACATGACCACATTCTTGCTTCACCTGCATCTTCCAAAACTGGCTGCATCTGATATCAGTTGTTACTTAACAGAGATCACCTTCAGGTACCAGGCTCTGTTGACAGCAGCAAACGATTGGAGAGCAGGGTGACTCAATGTTCAGTCACCAATTACCTAACAACCCCCCCCCCCCACAAAGATTCTTTAAACTCTGAAAGAAACTAGGACTTATCAAACCAGCCATTTAGTGGGAATTTCCTCCTTTCTAATGCAGGGTGTCTTCAAAAAGGTGGCTTCCCTAGCACACTCCTGTTTGCTCACAAAGGTATTAATTTAGAATTCTTTGTGTACTGCAATCAAGAAAAATGTGTTCCTGAATGATGTTAATAAGACAAATAAGCAAACGAAAAAAGTGGATTTAACTTAGTAAAATTCATTTTGTCTACAGAAAAAAATAAGTTATCATTTATATAGGGCTTAAAGGAACTCAAAGCGCACTGTACAGGTTATCTCATTTGATGTTCACAAGATCCCTGTGAGGTAGGTGCAACTCTTGCCCAATTTGACATACAAGGAAACTGAAGTTAAGTGATTTGCCAGTGTAACCCAGCAGGATTTGAACTCAGGTCTTCCTGATTCTAGGCTCAGCACCCTTACCTGCTGGGCCATCATGCCTTCTTTTCCAAAAGAGCAGCACTGGATTTTCACAATATCCTCAGATGTTATTTATCCTCTTTCCTCTCTTTTTTTTCCCCTTCTCCCTCCCTCTAACCTAGCCTTTTCACGTAACAAGCCTACATCCTATTCACAACCTTCTCTATTCCCCTAAGGGACAAGCAGGAACCAGAAAAACTCAACTAAGCTCCAAGTGTTAAAGTATTCACCCCCTTCCCACACATGCTTGCATATAAACAGGATCTTCCTGAATCAAAATCCACTTACCTTAGGGAATAAATTGTAGAGAGTTTTTAACTCCATGGAAAGAAAAGACTTTCTAATATTGAGGGCTGTCCAAAATGGAATGGGATTCCTCAGATCATCGTGGGGGATCTTCACTATAGTGGCGATCTTCAAAAGATTGAGATAAGCCTTCATTGGGGGTATTGGTGCGTTTGATTTTTTTTTTTCATCAGTGCCCAGTCACTTTATTGGGATGTAAATGGTGCCAGTTTTTTGATACAGATTATGGTCAGATAACCCAAATATGCATGCACTGAAAGACAGTAGGAGTCAAGGCTGCAGTTCCCAGGTGTGGGGTAAGCCAGGTGTGGCTTAACTCTCATTCTCACTGTCTCCAAAGGTGTACTTCTCAAAAAGATATTCCTCTATGTCAGAAACCAAGGCTCCCATATTGTACAGGTTGGTTACGTGATCACTCAGGTGTCTGATGGACTTTACCTGTTGGTCCAGGTAGTGGGTTTTGATGAAACCATTTAAATGGGGGTCATTTCTGTTATTTGTCAGCTTGTGCAATTTCAGTAACGACTGAGTGACTTTTTTCCAGGGGCAGGACACACTCCACTGCATTCAGCCCACTCTCGCAGTCATCTCGGTGTTACTTCTTGATGTCTTGTAGGAAGATGCGGCCACCACGCTGGTTCCGAAGTTTCATCAGCTTCTCAGCATGCTCCCTCTCCTAGTGGGACTGGTGGAGAAAGTACTTGGCAAAGTTCTTCAACGCTGCATCATCTAGGTAAAAGCAGTAAGACATGGAGAGGTAAACATAGGAGGCGTTGAGGTACAGGTGGATCTGGCGCTTCAGAGTCCTCGTGGTAAGTCTGCTGAACCTGAGAGGGGGAGCATGTTGTCATGGCGGCGGCAGAGGCTGTGCAGGGGCTGGGGGTGAGACTCGGGCTGATGCTTGGGTGGCGGCGGAGGGAAGGGAGGACGCGGGCCTAGGGCCGCTGAGCAGGTGGCTGCAGCGGTAACAGGAGGATGGAAGAAGTGTTGCTTAGTAGAAATGAACGTGAACAAGGGCAGCTCTGGCCAGGAATTCCGGGCAGCGGATTCCGTACAAGCAGCGATGAAGCAGGAAACCTTAGCGACTCCGCCTTCCCTGCGTTTCTGCCCGATTGAGAGAATTCTTGAAGAGTCTTTTTGTTGATGAGTTATATGAATTATTTCGGAGGAACTTTGGGTGTTTCATCCAATATTGATTTTGAGGCTCACGAAAAATGAAAGATTGAAATCGTTTAGCTGGCCAACAGGAGCATGGATTTTGATCTGAATGATCTTTCAGCATCTGTTCAACGTCACAGGATAGTGGCAGCCACGTATTTTGGTGTAAGTCAGTTCTTGGTTTTAAAGCTTTAGAAAAGGCTAATATTATTTTAATGGTTAAATCCCTATTCTAGATAAAACTTACTACTTAGGAAATTAGATAAAAATTCAGTTCTTAAGCTATTAGCACAATAGCTAGCCCTGCAAAATGTCATTGTTGGAGTCAATACGAAAGCGTATCTTTCATGAATACCTGTATTTAGCAGCAAAGAGCCTCTCTGGAATCGGTTTCCTTTTGGAGCAAGAGGATGCGTTTGGAAAGAAGGTGCTGTTTTTTATAATGACGTTCTTGGAAGTGGAAATTTTACAAGGATGCTCTTGGAAGAATAGGGTTTGTGATTTTTTTAGGTTCCTTTTTTTTTTTTTTTTTGTTTGTTTGTTTGTTTTTTTTTTGTAGGAATGCTAAGTCCACAACGAAGAGCAAATATTTTAATTGAACATTTAGGGTAGAGGAAGGGAGAAAAGAGAGAAAGGAAGCGATAAACTTTGAGGATCGTACAGTAAAAAAGTAGTTAACATCGAATATGTTTATAAAACAGAACCTCAGGAAGACTAACAAATAGGAGCTTCAGGAGACCTTTTCACTGAGTAATCTCTTCTCATTTCCCTTTTTTGTGTTCCAGGGAACACTGTCAAGGTGGACTGTCTGGAGGGGCCTGGACAGCCTGCTGGCAGCTTTGCTGCTCCCAGCAGCAGGAGAAGGTGTGGGGATTATACTCAGGGAGTCATTTTTTCTTTTCTTTTTCATTCTTGCTCTGGTCCCTCTCCTTCACCAAGGAGTGTAAGTAGCCTATGGCAACCTGCTCTGTGTAAATGCCATCCAGGGTTTTCACTTTTTGGGCAGCTGTGGAAGATTTGGGCTTGTGATAGCAGTAGCCCAATGCACCACACGTTGGAGACAGGCTCCAGGTGATGGTGCTCTCATCTGCAGCCATTGTAATACTACACTTACCACAAGCTAAGCTTGTCATTGTCCAGTCACGGAGGCCCTGAACAGCTTTGAGCTACATGGTGAACTCCAGAGAAGTGTTGGTAGCACCCCAGAAAAACAGGCTACCAACTTCAGTGATTTCGAAGGGGCAGGGGTAGCCTCCTGGCCCAGGAAATTGAACAGCTTCACCAGAGGAGGGGTCATACTATCCTTCTACTCTGTGTGGCTCAGTCAGCCATCCCCTTCAAATGCCCAAGAGAAAACACATTTCTAAGAGAAAAGAACGAGAGTGTGATTGGTGCCACAGGCAACATTTCAGACAACGACACTGGCGACTGGCAAAATCTGTCCATCTTTTGTCTTCTCAGTGAAGATGAGAACTAGCAGGGGACCAGATTACACTCATATTCTATCCTCTGAGGCTGGGCAATGAATTTCCAGTCAGAATTATGTCCCAGCCGACCACATTCAGGGCACCCAAAGGAGTAGAGGTTTCGTTTACAATCCATTATCATTCTGAATCCAGCCCCACAAGTCATTTTGGTATTGGGCTGGCCATTGTAACCTATCTATGCAGGACTGGGGATGGCATTAATCTGGTTACCAAGGCCAAGTTGCCCCAACTTATTCTCTGCAAATGCAAACACACAGCCAATTTCTGTCAAAGATAGAGTGTGGTTCCTCCCACAAGCAGCAGACAAGATCACTTCCTTGCTGAGGACTTCCATGAGTTTCGGGGCTTCCACTCTCTTGGTATCACGCAGTTCCAGTTACCCCTTTTCATTGTGATCCCAGCTCCACACTTCCCTTCTGTGGTGAAGAGGAGACTTGGAGCAGCATAGGGTTCAGAGACCACCATCCCCACCTAGACCTCAGAAAGACAGGCGTCTCTGTGGTGTCCCAAAAGTTCTGCCCCAGATTGCTGTAAGCACCTTGCTATGTAGTCACTTCCTTCTGAAAACTAAGTCGCGATTGGTTGCTCCCAAAATCAAAAGATGCCCTCTGCCTTTAGAGCCTTCGGGATAATAGGAGAAGGAAAGAGCCTGGGTTACCTGGCCCCTGCCTTGCACTCACAATCTTCCCTTGGTGTGCTCCATCTCCAAGATGATCGAGAAGGAGTTTTACAAGGATGCTGGGAATTTTTGGAGGAGGAGGTTAAAGCAGGGGAAGACAATGGCATGGCCTTTGGCATCCCAGCAGAGGCCTCTTGGAGTTTAGGATTTGATGGCCTTTGAGAATCCTCCTCCCCTCTTGCTGAGGCCAAGAGAATAACACCCAGGCAGCGGGACTGACTCAGTTCCCAGAGGTCGCTGATTCCTGATTCCCCTGGCTTGAGAAGTGCTTGTACCACCTTCCTTCTGTCCAAGAACACCCCGCCATCCTAGTTGGGAGTAGTGGTGAGAGAAGCCCCAATCCCTCCGTGTATCTGAGGTGATCAGCAAAGGTGAGCCAGACAGCAAGGTGAGCCAACTTTAGTGGTCAGCAGAAGAACAAGTTACTAACCTACCGTGTTCTCCTGAAGCTGAGGCTTGGGACGGGGCTAGACACATAACCTTCAGTACCTACACACTTAGAGGAGGTTTGGTGTTTTCCCTTGGGACATTGGCATTGAAAGGCTTTGGTGTTAATGTTTTTTCCTCTATTTACCCTATTACCTAGCTCTTTCAATACTTAGATTATGTGTATATCTATCTATATATATGTGTATATATATATGCAGATATATATTCATATCCCTATCTATATCTAATTTGTATCTGTGTCTATATCTATCTCCATATCTATACTGTGTATGTGTGTATATATATGTATATATATATATATATATATATATATATATATATATATATATATATATATATCTGTATCTACATCTATAGCTATATCCCTGTCTGATCTGCTTATTTTTATTTCGATATCAATATTCAGTTTTTATCTGTAGGTATATTTGTTTATATCTATATTGATATCCATTCCTCTAATCTGTATTTACATATCTGTATCAGTGTATCTATATTCATATGCATATTTATATCCATATCTCTCTCATTTCTATATGTTCTTATTTCCAAATATATATCTCCAATCTGCATCTGTAGCTATACCTATCTTTATCTATATCTATATTCATGTCCATATCGATATCACATCTGTATACATGTTTGTACCTATATTTATATCTTTATCTGTCTATATGATATCTGCATGTGTATTGATATATTCATACATTCATATCCCCATCCATAGAAAATCTGTGCCTGAAATCTTTATCTATATTAATGTCCATATCCATATCTAATCTGTACCTATATCTGTATCTATCTCTATCTACATATAAACATACACACATACACAAATATGCATGTCTCCTACATGTTTGTGTATATGCATATTTTCTGTGCATGGATTTAAATTATCAACCCCAATTCAAAGACAAGACAAGAGATTCTGAAGTAATGACAAAAGTTTCCCTAGTTAATGTATTAGTCTTCAAATAGATATTTGGTCATAATGTCCCCTACCCTTCACTCTGCAGGCCCACCTAGCCTTTTCCAAACCAGAAGTCAAAAACATATGTTATATTCTGTTTCTTTTCTCTCATTCATATAAATATTCCGTTGCTAAACTCAGCTCACTCTGTCGGTGCAAGGGGACCTTCTGTCAGGAGAGATATTCAGCAATGATCCCTTCTCTTTCCTAAGAAAACTTCTAAAATGGTATAGGGGGAGATTGCTTTCATTACAAAATCTGAGTTCCCTTGTCAGTAAGAACCAAGAATGGATATTTATTAAAACATATAATTTTATCATCCTAACTTATATAAAGCAGTTTTTGTGCTCCTGTGTGTATCTTTACTTAAAGAGGTTCCCTCATTATGTACTTTTCTTTTCTTTTTCCCAAGTTAATTGATGAATATAACAGCGAAATAGCTCTCTCCACCCATTTCTGGCCAAAGGGAAAGAAAACAACAACCCTCATCACTGTGCTTTTTATTTTGCTTTGTAACAGAGATCTTTCCTTCTTATCTGTAAAAATTACTTTTCTATTAAATGAGGGCAACTAGGTGATAGCTGGTCTGGAGTCTAGAATATCTAAGTTCAAACCAGGCCTCTGGCACTTTACTGCTGTGTCCTGGGCAAGACACAGGAAAATGAAAATAATAATACCTATCTCCTACAGTTTTGAGCATCAAAGGAAATATTAGTTAAGTGATTAACATAGTGTCTAGCACATGTTGGTACTTAATCCGAAGTGTGGGGGAAAAAATTGGTGTTCTCATAAACACACTCGCAAACATTTACTAGAATTAGTTAGAGGTAAATAAATTCATTGCCAGGTACTGAACCAATGAATTTCATAGATGTGTATGTACTCATACATATATTTAAATACCGTGTTATTTCTATGATTTTAGTCAGAAAAATCTTGTATTTTAGTAAGGTATATGCATATGAACATATAAAAATGAAGATATGCTACTCATTATTTGACTGTTTATTATGGAAGTTCTCAAAGTTATGAGGCTGCCCTTTGCTTGTGTCTGGATTTGGTTCATGGTAGCTGTTTAGACAATGCCAGTGAGAAAACTTCTACCATTCAGGGGATCAGTAATTATCTTGCAACACATGGTCGTACAATATTGCCCAGAGGACTGAAAGGTGATATTAACTGTCTAGTGCATTTTATTGGCAGAATATGAACTCAGATTTTCTTTCTCCAGAGACCAGTCTGTTATACTGCCTCCGCTGGATGTTACCGAGGGAATCCTAAATTGTAACATGAATATGTATTCACGAATTGACCACTTCTAAAATTAAATGTCACCATTCCTACTTAACATTAACATATTTCCAAGGCCCTCCCGTTTTGTCCTTGTCTGATGTGGTGACCCTGCACAAGTAATTTTTCCTTATATCATCTACAGTTGTGAGAAACAAACGAAGTAGTAGTAAATTGCTCTTGAAGTGCTTAGAGTTGTGCCTGGCACATAGTTAATTCTACAGAAATGTAAGTTATTATTATCGTCATCAGTGTTGTTATTATTTCTACATATAGGAAAAGAACCAAGCCCCACCATTAGACTGCTGCAAACTTCAGGGATTTTCCTGTGTGCCATTAGCGCTTTTACCACTTGGGGTCAGCAGTGTGTCTAATGCCAGACACCCTCTCAGACCTAGAGCCACATACCCTGAATCTAAACTACTTTGAGAGCCAAGTTCCTATCTGTAGGAGACCAAGGGCTAATCCTCAAATTACATCCCACTGAAGTTTGCTTGAAATATGTCCAATTTGTGTATTGTTTCTTTTGTCATTTCTTTGCAGTCCCCTCTGACTTATCAAAAGAGGCACCTATTAAGCATTTGCTGCTAATAAGTGGGGAAGAGTCCCTGAATGCCAATTCAACAGTTTTTCTATGTTAAGTAAACTAGTGAGTTTCACCTCTACCATGTGATGGCATCCATTGATAATGAAATGGCAACTCTTTGGAGCAATAAATTTATCTACTAAACAGTCACTCATCTCTGACTACCAACTCCTGAAACAGCCTTTTCACATGTAACACAGTCAGAAGTACCTTCTCCCTCACGCACACAAGAACTGATGAACTAAGCAGAGATTCTTCAATATTCTCCAGAAAAACCCTCACACTCTCCATCTCATTCCTGCAAGTATTCCAAGAATACAATTTTGTGATGCTTAATTTACAGGAATTACACAAGATCAAAAGCTAGTCACCTGAGCATTTAGAAAAACCTGCCATGTTTCTCCACCTCAGTTCTCTGCCAATGTGGTTTTACTTCAACGACATATGCTAACTGAGTCAAAGTTGCCTTGGAAAAGGCAGGTTGACCCCTGAACCTGACCATATTTTCCTTTAATGAACTTCTAAAAATATTGCGTTGACAGGCTCGTTTTCATGAACAGTGATTGTCAAAGGAGAAGCGGTGAATATCAGAGTTGAAAAGAAACCCAGTGAGCATTTAATTCAAACTACATACTTGATAAAGGGTGACAATCGCAACTTAACTGTCAGCCTCTGCTTCAAGACTTTCAATAAGACCTTGCGCTACTCTCAATGGCAGTCATCCCGCTTTTGGATAGCTCTAATTGCTTGAGCATTTTTCTTTAGAACAAACTGAAATATAGGCTTCATGTATACATTGCTTCCATGTCTGTCCTTGAGCGTCAAACAGAACAAATCAAATTTCTCTTCCATTAGTTGGGCCTTTCAAGTACTTAAAGAGAGTTATTCTGTTACTCCGTGGTCTTATCTTGCCAGGATAAACAACTCAACCAATTGTTCAACCAATCTCAAGGCAGCATGTGCCCCAAGCTATTTATTATAGAAACTGCATATGTCTGGATACCGTCCAGCTAATCCATGCCCTTCTGAAAATGTGGGGTTCAGGGATGAACACTAGACTCTATTTGGGCTTTCACCAGGGGACCATCACCTCCTTATTCCAGAAGCTTTACCATTCTTGACATTACAAGTTCACTAATACTCTCAGATCTTTCTTCAGGCAAACTGCTAATGACATACTACCTCAGCAGTTTATTTCACAAAACCAAGTGTAAGACTTACAATCTTGAAAGTAATCTTATTAAATTTAGCCAGTATTTGAGGCCAGTCACGATCTTTTCCATTCTTTTTTATCCTTTTGTAAAGACAATCGAGACAGTAGTTATTCTTCTCAAGGCCTTCCTATGCTAAACAGTCTTGCAAATATCATCAAGAGTGGTCCAAAAATCTCACCCAACAATTCTGTCACTTCCCAGGGAGGCAATTTTCTTAGGCTCCATGATCTGAATTTATCAAGGATATCTTTGATTTCCTTACTTAATTCACTAATGAAATAAAATTGTAGAAATTTATGAATATATATTAAATATTATCTAATTTGTACTAATTTGCTAATTAGCAATTTTCATTCTGTCCTTTCTTCTTCAAAGGTTTTACAAGCAGAGAAAAAAGCATAATAATTGGGCAGCTCTGTCTTTTTTTCTGCTTTCCTTTAATTTTATCCCATCTACCCTGGGTAATGGGCAGCAATACCTAGTTGCATCTTCATGGGAGACTTTCTCCTCTGAACCATAGCCTTGCCCTGACCATTTCTCTGCAACTGATGGGGGGTTCTCTTTACTTCAAGGCTGTCTTGGTCCACTCTCCACCCCTGCTTTGATACTGTCCACAAAGAAGTCTGCTATGTCCTCAATGGCCAATATGTGGTTCCAAGGTATTTTTTGTCTTTGTGGGGATCTAGCTCTTACCCTGGGTAAACTTGTAGACTCTGAAGTTGCATAAATCTCCACCTTCTTGTAATTGGATGGCTTTCTATGGGTCTGTTATCATGTGTGGTCCTGTCACACCAGGATTCCTTAACACAACTCCATCATGGGCTGAAGACCTCAACAATGATCTCTGTTGTTCCCCACAAGTTGCCCTTTAGGTGGGATCCCTACCCATATGTCCTCTTCCAATTCATGGTATGTGTCTGCAAGAGAATATGCCCTGGTTTTATAAGGCGCAGCGGTTTGGTTCTATCAGAGGTTTTCTCAGCTGAAGCCACAATTACACAGTATACTTTCTTTTAGTCTTCTTTTTTTTTTTGAAATGCCATTGACAGCTCTATATCTGTCACACAGCTGAAATCTCAGTTCCCCTAAATCGGCACATCTATCAACCTTTGGCAAAATCAGATCCTAATCCTTCCAGGTCACTAGGAAGAAAGACAAAAGTCAATCTTGCTCCAAGTAAATGATAGGTGGTTTGAGTCCTGATCTCTGGATCCCCGGCAGAGCAGTTCTGCAGAGATGCCTCTGTGTTTCATAACTTAAGAGTTATTTGTTTAGGATACTGACTCCATGGTGAGCCCCCAGGCAGGATAGTAACTGTGAATGTGCTATCTAAGGGCAGAAGTGAGCTTAAGTCAAGACTCTTTTCACCAGCCAGTGCCTGCACAGCCTCCCCTGGGGATGACGTAGGCCAGTTCACTCCAGACTCCATCTCCTGTCTTTACAGCACAGGGTGACCCATCTGAAAATCAAAGCACTGAGCACTCAGGAGTCACCAATGGCACCGCTGTCTCTTTGGTCTGTAAGGAGAAAACTGGTGACTAACTTCAAGGGAACTCAGAGGATACTGAAAGAGGGCAGGGTGGGGATAAAGGTGCAGAGAGAGAAGTTGCAGGGAGGAAGGGCAGAGGAAGGAGGAGCAAAGGGAAATGGAATCCTGTGTTTGGTAGTGCAGGACTGCAATGTTCAGGTTGTGGGACTTCCCTGAAGACATGAGTATTTCAAGGGAAAGTTATTAAAGTAAATCACATGGAAAGACAAATCATAACACTCCCCCCAATAAAACCAGGGCATATACTCTCATATATAGACACAGCATGAATGCGCATAGGAGGGATGTGTAAGGATCCCACCTAAAGGGCAAACTTGTAGGGAAAGCATGGTCTGAGTTCCATGTGGAGGGGCAGCTCACACTTGTGATGTTCCAGGATAGCTGATTTCTTGTCATTCGGCATGTTTTCTGCTTGGTATGGGAATACATTGGATACACTGTTCGATACATGGCTGCACAGGTTCTGCATTGGTCTTGTAATGGCTAATATGTTCTCACTTGGGTTTTGATCTGATGGCTATATACATATACATGTGTACATACGTACATATGTGTATGTGTATATACATATGGACATATACACACACACCACACATACACATACATACAGATATGTGTATGTACATATATACAATATCATACAATTTTCCCTCCAACTATCCTAATACTGAGAAAACTCTCAAGGGTTACAAATAACTTTCCATGTAGGAATATAAACACTTCAACTTTCATAAGTCCCTTATAATTTCTCTTTCCTCTCTACCTTTTCATTCTTTAGATTTTGGTACTTGAAAATCAAGTTTTCTATTCCGCCCTGGTCTTTTCATAAAGAAGGCTTGAAAGGCTTCTGTTCTACTGAATGTACATTTTCCCCCCAGGAATTACTTGGTTTGACGTCTAGAGTTCCTCTGACCTCTGGAATATACTATTCCAGTACTGTGGAAATAAAATCAGGACAAGACAAATCTGGCAGCTTGGACATTATAGCATGTCTGCTAGATCTTGTGTTATCCTGCTTGTATTTCCACAATACTCCAATTGTTTCTTTATGACTGCTTGCAACATTTTTTCCTTGACCTGGGAATGCTGGAAATTGACTACAATATTCCTAGAAGTTTTTCTTATGAAATCTCTTTAAGAAGGTGATGTGAAGATTTTTTTCAATGTCTGTTTTACCCTGCGATTCTAGAATATCAGGGCAGTCTCCCTTGATAATTTCTTGAAAGATGATGCCTAGTTTGGTCTTTTTTTTTCTGATCATGGCTTTTAGGTAGTCCAAAAAATTTTAAATTGTGTCTGTTGGAACTATTTTACAGGTTCTTTGTTATTCCAGTGAGATATTTAACATTGTTTTCTATTTTTTCATTCTTTTAGTTTTGTTTTATAGTTTCCTGATGTTTCATAAAGTCGTTAGCTTCGATCTGCTCCATTCTAATTTTTAAGCAATTATTTTCATCAGAGAGCTTTTGGACCTCCTTTTCCATTTTCTCAATTCTGATTTTTAAGGCAGTCCTGTCTTCATTTGCTTTTTGGATCTCTTTTGCCATTTGGGTATTTTAAGGTGTAATTTTCTTCATTATTTTTTGGTGGTGGGTATAGCAAGCTGTTGACCCATTTTATATGATTTTCTTCCATCATTCTCATTTCTCTTCCCAATTTTTCCTCTTCTTCTGTTACTTGATTTTCAAAATCCTGTTTCACGACTTCCAGGGCCTGTGACCAATTCATATTTTTCTTACAACCTTTGGATGTAGGAGTTTTGACTTTGTTGTCTTCTTCTTCTTGTATGTTTCGATCTTCCTTGTGACCAAAGTAAGATTCTATGCTTTTTGGTTTTATTACTACTTTACTAAATTAATAAGATTGACGTTATTGCTTGCTTTATGGGTATATTTCTTTTACATGCATATCCCCTTTATTATTACTACTGCTGCTACTACTACTACTACTACCACTACTACTACAACTACTATTACTATTACTACTACTGCTACTACATATAGCATATATGTAGAGAATTAATATTTGCACACACTTTATACATATAAAAACTTTTGATCCTTTGAAAATCTATGGAAGGTGGGAGGCATTGTTATGGTTTTTCAGATGAGGAAACTGAGACTATGGAAATTTAAGTGACTCGATCATGGTCACATCACTAATCATTTCCAGGAGCAGAATTTGTACTCAGTTCATACTGACTCCCAATCTAGTACCTTATCCATGGCATCACCACATAGCACCTTTTATAAGTTTACTTTCCTTAGAGATTTACTCCTTTCACAACTCTTCCCTCCATGTTCTCTATTTCCTTTATGGTTGATTCACTTTACTTTTTAACCACGTAAAAACTAGACAGTCATATCCAATTATTTCTGTGAGTTCTCTAAGCAGCATATAGGCAGACGCATCCAATTGTAACATTCCTTCTATCTTTATCGGTGTGTTTCACTTTCATTTTCTTATTTTATATATCTTCTGCATTTCTTTGAAATTTCTTCCTCCTTTTGAGATGGTTTTCGGGATTCTTCTCCATCTGGAATTCTGATTAGATGGAGTCTACCGCTTGTTCCATCAGCTCAAGTTCATATTCAATTGTTCCTAAACTTTTCCTAAATTTTTCCTCCCGATATTTAGTCTCTGAAATTCTTCACGCATCCCAAATCTTCTCTGTCTTCTTTTCATTCAATTTATCTGATTCATTTTCTATTCCCTTCTATCCTATTCCCTTGGAAGCTGGGTTCCTGGGGGTGTTACGGTCACCATGTTACAGACTATAGGGTGGAAAAGTTGTTTGACATCACCACTTGCTGTACATAGAGTAACTCTTTGAGTCATGCCCTCTAAAGAATGCTGCTGATCCTGAATCAAGAACTGTCAAGGTGATGCTTATTCAATTAACAGACCTCTCTTGTGATTTGGGATATTTTCTTCTCTCAGAAGGATGTCATTGTATTTTCTTGCCATGTTCTGATTGTAGTAAAGGGTTGCATAATTCCCTAGCATTTTCATTAGTAGCAATTATTGTAGGTGATGAAATGCGTACCTAGCGAAACATTTAATAAAGTTTAACTAATACTCTTTTTATTTACTCCTATGTCCCATCTTGCATTTGACATTCTCCTCAAAATGTCTACAGCATGACTTGCTCAACCATATCTTCCTCTTGGTGCCTGCACACCTGCTACACAAACCAGCTGTTCGGCCCAAGCACTGGGCCTTGTTACGGAGCCCAGGATCTCCAGAGCACAGGGATGCAAATGTTTAAACGAAATGAACAATATTATATGAGCAATTTGCATGTTGACACACAGCACAGCACCTGGTATAATCAGAAAAAATATGAGTGTGGAAAAAGTATTCAGAACGTTTTGATTATGGGCGAGAGCTTTCCACACACGACTATCAATGAAAAAATAAAATCCCAGAGACAAAAGCACACCAGGAAGTGACCCCTTAGCAGCTCACAAGCTTTTAAGCTTGCTTGAGGGTTCACATCTCCTGAAACTTATTCTAATGAATACCCAAGTCCTTTGAATTTCTTCCTCTAAAGATTAAGCCATATTTATTATTTAATAATATGTGTAAAGGATTTTGAAAATTTCCAAGTTACATAAAAATGTAAATTCATTCAACCCAAGTGGGGTAAGGGAGGGACAGTATGTGAGTTACTTTTTATAATTAATTCTGTAAAATTACACTGTAAAGGTGAAAATGGTTAATTTATTTAAAATAGAAAAACAGGGTGTAACAAAATAACACTGAAGCAGGTTTCAATGCCCATGAGCCAACCAAGTTAGGGCACCAGAACTTCCCTCACATCCCCCTCACAATCTACCCTATCCCTTTTCACTTTCCCCCTACACTCATTATCAACCCAGCCTCCTATAGCTCCACCCCTCCCACTCCCCCACCCCAGGGACTGAAAGTTGTTTTTGAGTCTAGTTGAGATCTAGGCCCCAGCTCTAGGGGAGGTCATGGTGGGATCAATAACTCACCCATCTGATGACCACCAAGGGTGTCTCATGTTGATGTCTGGCGCACCTCAGATACACTGAGAGGGTAGAGGCGACTGTCACTACCACTCCCAACTGGGATGACTAAGGTCTTCCTGGACTAAAGGAAGGCTGTCCCAAGCCAGGTTGGGAAACCTCCAGAAACCAAATCAATCCTGCTTCTTGAGTGGTAAACTCCCAACAGGAGGGGAGGGGGACCCTCAAAGGCCACAAAACCCCTCCCCTTGCTAGGAGCTGCCTGGTCATACCTTCTTCTTTCCTTGCAGATGGTGTGGTTGTCCTCCTCCTCCTCTTCCTTCTCATCCTCTCTTCCTGCTTTTACTCCTCGTAGTCCTCCCCCTCATCTGTGTCTCATCACCATATTCCTTTTCCTCTGCTCCCTTTTCTCCAACACTTTTGCATCCTTGCCTCCTCTCTCTCCAGTTCCTACTATCTCCTTCCTTTTCATTATCTTTTGCCTTCTTTTCCTTATCTTTTTCTTCTTTCTTGACCTTTTTGTGCCTCTTCCTCTCTTCTTTTCTGTTTTCTCCTCCTCATCAGTATTTCTTGATAGCACGGATCCTCGCAGAGGTGAACAAGAACTTAGTAAGTGTTTCATCCATCTCTCTATTGAGATGTTTCTATGCCCCATCAATGAAACTCAAGTGCCCCCACCTAGCCACATGGATAAAAAATGCTTCTCTGAATAGGCCTGTGCTGCTGAATGAATCATAATGGCTATGAACAAAGTTTGGAGTAAGTGATATATACCCCCAATCCCCAGTGTAAGAGATTAGCTTCTAACCAACAGCCTCTGGTCACTTGTGAACCTCTTCACAAAATGTCATAACACAATTGGACGAAGGGAGGCAGAGTAATCCATACTGGAACACTCAGGGCTCTATATTAAGAAACTCACCTGCAGAGGACATTGGGCAGCAGGACCCCTATTTATATACTCTGAGGTTAATTAGCAAACAACTTATTCTTTTTTCTCTACTTTCTTCCAAGGCTATGAAACCTAGAGATAGGACTCAGGATAAGCCAGGTGATTCAGCCTGATGAAAGGCACACAACACGGACCCATTCTTCCTTCACCTGCCTAGTCCACAATTGGCTGCATCTGAGATCAGTTTTGATTTAGTAGGGATGGCCTTCGGGTACCAGTCTCTGTTGACAGCAGCAAAGGACTGGACAGCAGGGTGACTCAATGTTCACTCACCATTTTCCTATCAAAGACCACCGAAAGATTCCTGTAAACTCTAAAGGAAACTAGGACTTATCAAACCAGTCATTGAGTGGGAATTTCATCCTTTCTAAAGGAACCAGTGCAGGGTTTCTTTGGACTGGTGGCTTCCCCAGTACACCAGCGTTTGCTCTCAAAAATGGTAATTAAGAATTCTTCACGAACAGGAAGCAAGGACAAAGTCTTTCCTAATAATATTAACAAGACAAGTAAGAAAGGAGGATTTTCTTTATGAAAATTCATTTTTTTTTTGTACAGAAAATAAGAAGTTGCCATTAATAAAGGACTTAAAGGATTGTAGAGGTTATCTCATTTGATGTTCATAAGAGCCCCGGGAGGTAGGTGCAATTATTGTCCCAGTTTTGCATACAAGGAAACTGAAGAAAAGTGATTTGTGCATGGTAAACCAGCTAGCAAATGTCTGTGATAGGATCTGAACTCAGGTCTTCCTGACTTCAGATTCAGCATCCTTGCTGCCTGGGCCACCTAGCCACCACGTCTTCATTTCCAAAAGAGCAGCTCTGGATTTTCACAATATCCTCAAATGTTACTAATTCTCTTTTCACCCTTTTTCTTCCCCTTTTCCCTGCCTCTGACTTAGCCTTATGACATCAAAAAATTTAACAGGTCTATGTCGCTTTCACAGTCCTACCTACTCCCCTAAGGGACAATCAGAAACCAGAGAAATTCAACTAAGCTCCAAGTGTTAATGTATTCACCCCATCCCCAGGAATGCTTGCATATGAACAGTGTCTTCCAGAAACAAAATCCACTTACCTTAGGTAATAAATTGTAGTTTTCAGCTCTACACAAAGAAAACACTTTCTAATAAGGAGGGCTGTCGAAAATGCCATGGGATTCCTCAGGTCTTCATGGGTGATCTTCACCATAGTGGTGATCTTCAAACCTTTGAGATTACTATTGATTGGGGTATTGTTTTTTTTTTTTCTCATAAGTACCAGGTCACTTTATTGGGATGTATATTGTGGTAGTTTTTTGATACAGATTATGGTCAGATAACCAAAATATGCGTGCCCTGAAATACAGGAGGAGTCATGCCCACAGTTTCCAGGTGTTGGGGAGCCAGATGTGACTTAGCTCTCATTGTCACTGTCTCCAAGGGTGTGCTTGTCAAAAAGATATTCCGTCCTGACGGAATGGGGAGAGGGGCTGTGGGGGGAGGGCATTTTGTGCACGTTGGTTAAGTGATCACTCAGTTGTTTGATGGACTTTACCTTTTGGTCCAGGTAGTGGGTTTTGAGGAAAACATATACATGGGGGACATTCTTGTCATTTGTCATCTTGTGCAATTCCAGTAACGACTGACTGACTTTTTTTCCAAGTACACAGCACACTCCATTGCATTCAGTCCACTCTCCCAGTCTTCTTGGTCGGGTTACTTGATGTCCTGCAGGAAGATGCAGCCACTGTGCTGGTTCCGAAGTTTTATCAGCTTCTCAGCGTGCTCCTTCTCCTAGTGGGACTGGTGGAGGAAGTAAATGGCAAAATTCTTCAACGCTGCATAATATGGGTCAAAGTAGTAAGACATGGACAGGTAGACACAGGAGGCATAGAGCTCCAGCTTGATCTGGCAGTTGATGGTGGCGTCTGAGTCCTGGTGGTGGGTCTGCCACACATGAGAGGAGGATGATGTGGTCATGGGGGCGGTGAAGGCTGTGCAGCCACTGGGGCTGAGGCTGGTTTGGCGGTGGAGGGAAATGAGGCCGGGGGACTAGGTAGCTGAGCAGGAGACTGGTGCGGGAACGAGAGGACAGATGAAGTGGGGGTTATTGGAGGTGAAAGGTGGACAGGTGGCTAAGGGCGGCTGTGGCCTGGAATCAAGGGGCAGGTTCAGTTCAAATACTGATGAAGTAGGAAACCACAGAGATTCCTCTTCATTGTGCTTCTGACCATTTGGGGAAGTTCTTGAAAACTCTCTTTGTTGATGAGTTGTATGAATTCATTGGGAGAAACTTTGGGTTTTCCTTCCAATATTGATTCTGTGACTCTTGAAAAATAATAGATTGAAATCGTTTAGCTGGCAGACAGGAGCATGGATTTTGAGTGCAATGATCTTTCAGTATCTCTTAAAAGTCACAGGATACTGGTAGCCATATATTTTGTCATAAGTCAGTGTTGTTTTCAACGCTTTGGAAAAGCCTTATTTTGTTCTTTCTATGATTAAATGTCTGTCGTAGGAAAAGCTTCCTACTTAGGAAAATAAATCAAATTTCACTTGTTAGGCTGTTAGCACAATAGCTAGCCCTGCACAACGTCATTGTTGGAGTCAATATGAAAGGAAAAATTGCATGAATAGGTATATTTAGTTGCAAAGAACCTCTGCAGAATCTCTTTCCATTTGGAGCAAGAGAACGCACTTGGAAGAGGGAGTCTTTTTTTACAAGACTTTCTTGGAAGTGGGAATTTTAACAAAGATGGTCTTGGAAGAACAGGGGTTTACTTTTTGTTTTTTGTTTTTTTGTGTGCCTATTTTGGGAATCCTAAAGTCCTCAACTGAAAGCAAATATTTTAACTGAACATTTGGGGTAGGGGAAGGGAGAAAGTAGAGAAAGGGGGAGAGAAAGACTTCGGAGATTCTACAGTAAAAAGGTAGCTGATGTTGAATTTGCTTATAAAAGTGAACCTGGCAAGACTAACAAATAGGAGCATCTGCGACTTTTTCACTGAGGAATCTCGTCTCATCAGCCTTCTTAGTGTTCCAGGGCACACTGACAATGCTGACTGCCTGGAGGGGCGTGGAGAGCCTGGTGGCAGCCTTGCTGCCCCCAGCATCAAGAGAGGATGCAGGAATTATATTCAGGGAGGTTGTTTTGACTTTAATTTTTAGTCTCCCTCTGTTCCCTCCCATTCACCAAAAGGTGTGAGTAGCATATAGCAATGTACTCTGTGTAAATGCCATCAAGCGTTTCCACTTCTTGGGCAGCTGTGGAAGACTTGGGCTTGTGATAGCAGTAGCCCAATTCACCAATGGTTGGAGACAGGCCCCAGCTGATGATACTCTCATCTGCAGCCAGGATAATACTACTCTTCCCACAAGCTAAGTTGGTAATTCTCCAGCGACAGAGGTCCTGAGCAGCTTTGAGATACATGGTGAACTCCAGAGAAGTGTTGGCAGCACCCCAGAAAAACAAGCCACCAACTTCACTGACTTTGAAGTAGCAGGGGTAGCCAGTGAAGATTTGCCTGGCTTCCCGGCCCAGGAAATTGAACAGCTTCACCACACAGGGACATCCTTGTGCTCTGTATGGCCCAGCAAGCCATTCCCTCCAATCGCCCAAGAGATAACACGTTTCTAAGAGTCTAGAACCAGAGTGTGATTAGTGCCACAGGCAACATCTCAGACAACGACATTGGGGACTGGCAAAATCTGTCCATCTTTTGTCTTTTCAATGCAGATGGCAACTAGCAGGGGACCAACTCACAGTCACATACTATCCTCTGAGGCCGGGCAATGAATTTCCTGTCAGAAATGTGTCCCAGCTGACCATATTCAGGGCACCCAAAGGAGTAGAGTTTTCCTTTGCAGTCCATTATCATGCTGAATTCATCGCCACAAGTCATTTTCCTCTTTGGCTGGCTGTTGTTCATTAACTGTGCAGGGCTCAGAATGGCATTGCTGTCGTCCAAGGCCAAGTTGCCCCATCTTGTTCTCTCCAATAGTAAACACACAGCCAGTTTCTGTCAAAGTCAGAGTGTGGTTCCTCCCACAGCCAGCGGACACCATCACTTCCTTGCTACGGACTTCCATGAGTTTAGGGGCTTCCGCTTTCTTGGTATCACCGTGTCCCAGCTGCACCTGCTCATTGCAACCCCTGCTCCACAGCTTTTCTTCTGTGGTTAGGAAGAGACCGTGAGCAGCACAAGGGTCATAGACCACCATGCACACCTAGACCCTGGACAGATAGCAATTTCTATGGTGCCCCCACAATTTCTGCCCCAAATTGCTGTAAACAGCATTCTGTTTAGTCACTTCAGACCAATGAGGTGCCAGTTGGTTCCTCCCAAAATCAAAAGATGCCCTCTGTACTTGAAATCTTCAGATTGGGGGTGATAATGGGGAGAGATAAAGAGGCTAGGTCATCTGCCCTCTCACCTCCAGCGCCACACACACGATCCTCTCCTCGGTGTAATTCATCTCCAAGATGACCAAGAAGGAGTTTTACAAGGATGCTGGGGATTCTTGAAGGAGGAGGTTAAAGCAGGGGAAAACAATGGCATGGCCTTTGGCATCCCAGCAGAGGCCTCTTGGATTTTAGGACTTTATGGCCTATGAGAATCCTCCTCCTCTCTTGGTGAGGCCAGGAGAATAACACCGAGGCAGCACGACTGACTCACTTCCCAGAGGTCCCCAATTCCTGATGCACCTGGCTTGAGAAGTGCTTGTACCACTTTCCTTCTGTCCAAGAACACCCCGCCATCCTAGTTGGGAGTATTGGTGACAGAAGCCCCAATCCCTCCGTGTATCTGAGGTGATCAAGAAAAGTGAGCTAGACAGCAAGGTGAGCCACTTTTAGTGGTCAGCAGAGGAGCAAGTTATTAACCTTCCATGTTCCCCTGAAGCTGAGGCCTGGGACAGGGCTAGACTCATAACCTTCAGTACGTAAAGACTGAGAGAAGGTTTGATGTTTTCCCTTGGGACATGGGCATTGAAAGGGTTTGGTGTTAATGTGTTTTCCTGAATTTACCCTATTATCCAGCTCTTTCAATTCCAAGATAATTTTTCATCTATACATACATATATATGTATATATGTATGTATAGATGTATGTATATATATACTTATATATATATGCATATACATATCTATATCTAACCTGTATCTGTATCTATATGTATCTCTATATTATATCAGTGTATCTATATTCATATACCTATCTATATGTGTGTCTACATCCCTGTTTAATCTGCTTATGTTTCTATTTCCATATCTACCTATTCTGTGTCTATACCTATACCTATCTGCATGTACATTTATACTCATGTCCATATCTATATCCCTCTCTAATATGTTTTCATTTCTATGTCCATCCAATCTGTGTCTGCAGCTATATCTATCTCCATCTATCTACCTACCTACCTATCTATCTATCTATATACATTCATGTCCAGATCTATATTTGAACTGTATCTGTATGTATCTTCCCATCTATATCAGTGTATCTGTATTCATATCTATATCGATATCTGTGTCTAATCTGTATATGGTCCTATTTCTACATATATATCCAATCTGTATCTGTACCTATACTTATATTAATCTATACCTATATTTATGTCCATATCGATAGCTCATCTGTATCTATGTCTATATTGGTATATATGGTACACATATCTGTATGTGTATCTACATCCATGACCTTATATTCCTATCCCTATGCATATGTAATGGGTATCTGAAATCTATATCTATATTTATGTTCATATCTGTATCTAATCTGTATCTATATCTGTATCTACCTATATCCACACATAAACATATAGACATACACAAATATGCACGTCTGCTGCATATATGTGTTCATGCATATTTTCTCTGCATGGAATTCAATTTTCAACCTCAATTCAAGGATAAGACCAGAGATGCTGAAGTAATGACAAACGTTTCCGTAGATAATGTGTTATTCTTCAATTAGGTATTTGATCAAAATGTTCCCTTCCTCTCACCCTGTAGGTTCACCTAGCCTTTTTAAAAGCAGTAGTGAAAAGATTATGTTATGTCCTATTTCTTTTCTCTCATTCACATAAATTTTCAATGGCTAAACTCAGCTCACTCTGTCGGTGTGTGTGTGGGGGCCTTCTAGCAGGAGAGATAATCAGCAATGATCTCCTGTATTTCCTAAGAAAAGTCCTAAAATCATATGGGGGGGGGGAGTGTGCTTTCATTTAAAAATCTGAGTTCTCTTTTCAGTAAGAAATAAGAAGGGATATTTATTAAAACATATAATTTTATCATCCAAAGTTGTATAAAGCAATCTTTGTGCTCATGTGTATGCATCTTACTTAAAGAGATTTCCTCATTAATGCCTTTTTTTCATTTCCCATATTTATTTATGAATAAAAGAGTGAAATACTTCTTCACACCCATTTCCTTCCAAAGGAAGGGAAATCAACAACCAAAATCACTGTGCTTCTATACTTTGCTTTGTAAAAGATAGCTTTCCTTCTTTTCTGTTCAAACTACCATTCTATGAAATGAGGGCAACTAGGTGGCAGCTGGTCTGGAGTCAAGACTGTCTAAGTACAAACCTGTCCTCGGGTCCTTTACTTCTGTGTCCTGGGCAAGACACAGTAAAATGAAAATAAAACTACCAATCTCCTACAGTTGTGAGGATCAAAGGAAATATTAGCAAAGAGATTAACACAGTGTCTAGCACATAGTGGTGCTTAATCCAAAGGGTGGGGAAATAAAATTGGTGATTTCTCATACACAGAAACACAAACATATTTAGTAGAAGTAATTAGAGGTAGATGTGTATTCCTCCTTCATTGCCAAAGAAGACCATGCCATCAGAGAAATAATGGCATGACTTGCACTTGACTTTGTTTTGAGTGAGAGAGCCCTGTGTATGTCACCAGCCTCACTTCTCTTCTAGACCCATCTGAATCCAGTGACCAGATATTCATCAGGATGACTGGAGATGACCCAGGATGAGGCAATTACGGTTAAGTAACTTGCCCAAGGTAACACAGCTATTGAGTATCAAGTGTCTGAAGTGAGATTTCAGCTCAGGTCCTCCTGATGCCTGCACTGGTACTCTATCCCCTGCACCATCTAGCAGCCCCAATTAGAGGTAGATAAATTTATTGTCAAGTACGGAATCAATGAATTTCGTGTGTGTGTGTGTGTGTGTGTGTGTGTGTGTGTGTGTGTGTGTGTGTTTGTACGCATACATAGGTATAAATGCCTTATTATTTCTATTATTTTAGTCAGAAAAATCTCATATTAGAATAAGTTATATGCATATGAATACAGAAAAATAAAGATATGTTACTCATTATTTGAGTGTTTAGTATTTGAGTTCTCAAAGTTATGAGGCTGTATTGTGTTTGAGTCTGGATTTCCTTCATGGCAGTTAATTAGGGAACTCTCAGAGAGAAAACTTCTACCATTCAGTGGATCAGCAATTGTCTTCCAATTTATGATCATAGAATATTGCCCAGAGGATTCATAGGTGTAGTTACATGACTAGTGTGTTTTACTGGCAGAATATGAACGTAGACTTTCTTGCTCCAGAGATCAATCCGTGATACTGCTTCCCCTGGAACTTACTGAAGGAATGCGAAATTGTAACATGAATATTATTCATGAATTGACCATTAATTATAAAATTAAATTCCACCATTCCTACCTAACATTAATATTTTTCCAAAGCCTTTTATTTTGTCTTTGTCTGATCTGGTGATGCTGGACAAATAATTTTTCCTTTATTATCTTAACTTTAAAATGGGGGTGATAATAGCAGCTACTTCCCACAGTTGTGAGAATCAAATGAAGCAACTGTAAATTGCTCCTGAAGTGCTTAGCATTGTGTCTGGCACATAGTTTATTGCTACATAAATGTGAGTTATTGTTATCATCATCAGTGTTGCCATTATTTCTACATAGAGAAAAAGAACCAAGGCCCACCATTAGACTGTTGCAAGCTTCAGGGATTTTCCTGTGTGTCATTAGCACTTATACCACTAGGGATCAGTAGCGGGTCTAATGCCAGACACCCCCTCAGACCTAGAGCCACATTCCCTGAACTGAAAACACTTTGAGAACCCCGTTCCTATCTGTGGGAGACCAAGGGTTAATCCTCACTTTTCAACCCACTAAAGTTTGCTTGAAATGTGTCCAATTTGTGTATGGTTTGTTTTGTCATTTCTTTGCAGTCCCCTCTGACTTACCCAAAGAGGCATCTAACTCGCATTTGCTGCTAGTAAGTTCGGAAGACTACCAGAATGTCAACTGAATTATTTTTCTATTTTAAGTAAACCAGTGCTTTTCACCACTACCTTGTGATGACATTCACTGATAACAAAATGGCAACTATTTGGAGCAACAGATTTATCTACTATGCAGTCACTCATCCTTGACTACCAATTCCTGAAGCAGCCTTTTTACATCTAACACAGTCAGAAGCACCTTCTCCATCATGCACTAAAGCACGATGAACTAAGCAGATATTACTGAGTATTCTCAAAAAAAAAAAAAAAAACAAAAAACAAACAACCCTCACACTGTCCATCTCACTCTTGAAATGATTCCAATAACACAATTTTGAGATGCTCCATTTTCAGGAATTATACAAGATCAAAAACTAGTCACCTGAGCATTTACCAAAACCTCCCATGTTTCTCCACCTCAGTTCTCTGCCAATGTGGTTTTACTTCAACGACATATCCTAACAGACTCAAAGGTTCCTTGGGTAAAGAAGGTTGACCCTGAACCTCACCAACACTTCCCTTAATGAACTACTCAAAACATCTTGTTGACAGGTGCATTATCATGAGCACTTATTGTCAAGGGAGAATCAGAGAATTTCAGAGTTGAAAGGAAACAAAGTGACTACTTAATTCAAACTACATACTTGAAAAAGGATGATCACTGCAACTTAACTGTCAACCTCTGCTTCAAGGCCTCCAATAAGAACGTGCATTAGTCACAATGACAGCCACTCCACTTTTGGATAGCTCTAAGTGATGGAGAATTTTTCTTCAGAACAAATTCAAATTTAGGCTTAATGTGTACACTGCTCGCAGGTCTGCTCTTGGGAGTCAAACAATAAATCAAATTTCTCTTCTATATTTTAGGCCTTTCAAGTACTTAAAGAGAGTTATTCTGTTATTTCTTGGTATTCTCTTGCCAGGGTAAACAATTCAGCCAATTGTTCAACCGGTCTCAAGGAGGCATATGCTCCAAGCTATTTGTTATGGAAATTGCCCATGTTGGATACTGTCCTGCCCATCCATGTCCATCTGAAAATGTGGGGTTCAGAAAGGAACGCTAAACTATATTTGGTCCTTGAACAGGGGACCATCACATCCTTATCACAGAAGCTGTACGTCTCTTTACAAGTTCAGTAAAACCCTCAGATCTTTTTCCAGGCAAACTGCTAATTATGTAGTACCTCCGAACTTTATTTCTCAAACATAAGGGTAAGCCTGAACATATTGAAATTAATTCTGTAAGATTTATCACAATATTCAAAACCAATCAAGATCTTTTCCAGTTCTTTTTTTTCCTTTTTAAAAACAAATAAGGACATTACGTTTTCTTCTCAAGGCCTTTTCTTACAACTATCACCGTCAGTGGTTCAGCAATCTCACCTACCAATTCTATCAGTTCCGAGGGATGCAATTTTCTTAGGCTACATGATTTGAATTCATCAAGGATCTCTTTGATCTCTTTAATTTGCCAATGAAATAAATTTCTAAGCCTTGATGAATATATAGTATATATTTTCTAATTTCTCTAAGTTTTCCACTTAGCCATTTTCATTCTGTCCTTCTTCAAAGGTTTCTCAAGAAGAGAAAAAGGTAAGGTAGTAAGAATTGGGCAGCTCTGTCTTTTTTCGGCCTTTGGTTACTTTTATCCCATTTTCCCTGGGTAATGGGCAACAAAACTTAGTTTACGTTCATCTAAGACTTTCTCTTCTGAGTCCTCACCTTGCTCTGACCATTTCTCTGCACCTGATGAGGGGTTCTCTTGTTTTCAGGGCTCTCTTGGTCCATTCTCCATCCCTGCTTTGATTCTGTTCACAAAGAATTCTGCTATATCCTCAATAGACAATATGTTTTTCCAGGGCTTTGTGGGGATGTGCCTGTGATCCTGGGCAATATTATAAACTCTCAAGCTGCACATATTTCCAACATCTTGGTCTTGGATGGCTTCCTATAGGTCTGTTATCATGTGTGGTTCTGTCAGTCCAGTATTTCTTAACGCAAATCCATCATGGGCTGAAGACCTCAACAATGATTTGTTGTTTTCCACAAGTTTGCCGTTTAGGTGCGATCCCTTCCCATATCTCCTCTTCCCATTCATGCTGTGTCTCTATGAGAGAGTATGCTCTGGTTTTATGGGACACTGTTGTTTCTTTCTATCAGAGCTTTTCTGAGAGGAAGCGACAATTACAGAATAGGCTTTTTCTTTCTTTTTTTATTTTTTGCAACATCATTTACAAAACTTTATCAGTCACACAGCTGATATCCCACTTCTAAATCCACACATTTGTCAACTTTTGGCAAAATCAAATCCTAGTCCTTGCAGGTCACTAGCAAGAAAGATAAAAGTGAATTTTGCACCAAGTAAATGATAACTGGTTTGAGTCCTGATCTCCAGGTCCCAGGCAGAACATCTCTGGGGAGATCATCTTTATTACATAACTGAAGGGTTATTTTCTTAGCACACTGACTCCCTGATGAGCCCCCCAGGCAGGATAGTACATGTGAATGTGCTATCTAAAGACAGAGGTGAGTTTAAGTCCCTCATGTGACTCTATTCACCAGCCAGTGCCTGTAGAGCCTCCACTGGTGGGGATCTAGCCCAGGTCACTCCAGATTCCATTCTGTCTCATTACTACAGAGGGTCACCTGTCTGAAAAGCAAGGCGGCCACACACGAGAGAGCCAGCAGCGGCACCACCATGCATTCGGGACTCTGAGGAGAAAAAGGGAAGACCAGCTTCAAGGGGACTCAGAGAAGACTCAAAGAGGGTGCGGTGGGGATAAGGGGGCAGAGAGACAGGCCTGGGAGGAAGGGCTCGAGAGGGAGAAGTAAAGGGAAAGAGACCCCTGCATATTTGCTGGTGAAGGTCTGTAATGTACAGGTCGTGTGCCTTCCCTGAGGACACAGCTATTTCAAGGGAAAGAAATTAAATCACATGGTAAGAAAAGTCCTAATAGACCCCCACCCCAAAAACCAAGGCATATTTTCTCATATATATACACAGCATGATTGGGAAGAGGAGGGATATATAAGGATCCGACCTGAAGTGCAATCTGCCAGGGAAAGTGTGGGGCTGTGGAGTGGCAGCTCACAATTACGATGTTCTGGAATAACGGATGTCTTCTCATTGGGCCTGTTTTCTGCTTGATATGGGGTCTGTTCGATATATTGTTGCACAGGGTCTCCATTGGTCTTATGGTGGGTGCCAGTCCCATGCTCTCAGATGGGTATTGATCTGATGGCTATATGGATGTACATATGTACATATATACACATATGTATGTATACACATATACACACATGTCACACAGATATACACACATAAATACATATGTATTTATATATACATATGTAATATTCCCTCCAATTATCCTAATACTAAGAAAACTCTCAAGGGTTACAAAATATCTTTCCATGTAGGCATGTAAACATTTCAACTTTAGTAAGTCCCCTGTGATTTCTCTTCCCTATTTACCTTTTCATGATTCTCTTCATTCTTGTATATGGAAGTCAAATTTTCTATTCAGCGCATTTAGGGATTCTAACCTTAAAATGTCTTTTCATCAAGAAGGCTTGAAAGACCTCTATTTCTTTGAATATACATTTTCCCCCTCTGAAATATTATACTCAGTTTTCCTTAGCAGGTGATTCTTGGTGTGAATCCCAGAGCTCCTTTGATCTCTGGATTACCTATTCTAGTATTGTTGGAAATACAATCAGGATAACACAAGATCTAGCCACTTGAACATACAACATCTCTGCTTGACCGTGTGTTATTCTGATTGCATTTCCACAATATTTCAATTGTTTCTTTCTGGCTACTTGCAAGATTTTTCCTTGATCTGGCAACTCTGGAATTTGACTGTAAAATTCCTAAGAATTTCCTTTTGGGATTTCTTTCACAAGGTGGTTGGTAGATTCTTTAAATATCAATTTTACCCCGTGGTTCTAGAATATCAGGGCAGTTGCCCTTGAAAATTTCTTGAAAGATGATGTCTTTGCTATTTTGTTTTTGATAATGGTTTTCAGGTAGTCCACCAAACTTTAATTTGTCTCTTCTAGGTCAATTTCATAGGTTGTTTGTTTTTCCAGTGAGACATTACACATTGTTTTCTATTTTTTTTTTTGGTTCTTTTTCTTTTGTTTTATGATTTCTTGATTTTTCCTAAAGGTATTAGCTTCTATCTGCTCCATTCTAATTTTTAAGGAATTATTTTCATCAGGAACTTTTGGACTCCTTTTCCATTTGGTCAGTTATTGTTTTTCAGGCAGTCTTCTCTTCATTTGCATTTTGAACCCCTTTTGCCATTTGGGTGTTTTAAGGTGTTATTTTCTTTAATATTCTTTTGGGGCAGGGTCTCCTTTAGCAAGCTGCTGTCTCATTTTACATGATTTTCTTGCATCATTCTCGTTTCTCTTCTCGATTTTTCCTCTACTTCTCTTACTTGATTTTCAAAAGTCTTTTTGAGTTCTTCCAGGGTTTGTGAGAAATTCATATTTTTCTTGCAGGCTTTGGATGTAGGAGTTTTGACTTTGTGCTTTTCTTCTATTCATATGTTTTGATCTTCCTTGTTTGAAAAGCAAGATTCCATGCTTTGTAATTTTATTACTACTTTACTCTCTTTATAAGGTTTACTTTTTTCTTACTTACAGATATATTGCTTTTACATACTTATTCATTTTATTACTAGTAGTAGTGGTGGTAGTAGTAGTAGTAATCTTCCTACTTCTAATGCTACTATTACTACTACTACTACTACTACTACTACTACTACTACTACTACTACTACTACTACTACTACTATTACTACTACTACTCCTACTACTACTCCTACTACTCCTACTCCTACTTTTCCTCCTGCTCCTACTCCTCCTCCTTCTCCAACTCCTCCTCTTCCTATTACTACTGCTACTACTACTTCTACTGCAGCTAGCATTTATAGAAAGCATTTAGATTTGTACTTTATACAGGTTAAATCATTTGATCCTTTCAACATTTCTGGAAGGTGGGATATATTATTCGGGTTTTACAGATGAGGAAACTGGGATTAAGAAAGGTTAAGTAACTGGATCATGGACACATTGCTAATCATTATCTGGGGCAGAATTTGTACTCAGCTCATAATGATTCCAAATCTAGTACCCTCTCCATGGCATCACCTCATTCCATCTTTTATAAGTTTACTTTCCTTACAGATTTACTCCTTTAACAAATCTTCCCTCCATGTTCTCTATTTCTTTTTTTTTTATTTTTTTATTAAATTTATTTATTTAACTTTTAACATTCATTTTCACAAAATTTTGGGTTACAAATTTTCTCCCCTTTTATCCCCCCCCCCAAACAACAAGCATTCTAAATACCCTTATGACCAATCTGCTCTCTCTTTTATCATCCCTCCTTGCCCTTGTCTCCGTCTTCTCTTTTGTCCTGTAGGGCAAGATAGCTTTCTATACCCCTTTACCTGTATTTCTTATTTCCTAGTGGCAAGAACAATTCTCGACAGTTGATCCTAACACTTTGAGTTCCAACTTCTTTACCTCCCTCCCTCTCCACCCCTTCCCTTTGGAGGGCAAGCAATTCAATATAGGACAAATCTCTGTAGTTTTGCAAATGACTTCCATAATACTTGTGTTGTATAAGACTAACTATATTTCCCTCTATCCTATCCTGTCCCCCATTACTTCTCTTCTCTTTTGATCCCATACCTCCCCATGAGTGTTGACCTCATATTGCACCCTCCTCCCCATGCCCTCCCTTCTATCATCCCCCCCACCCTGCTTATCCCCTTATCCCCCACTTTCCTGTATTGTAAGATAGGTTTTCATATCAAAATGAGTGTGCATTTTATTCTTTCCTTTAGTGGAATGTGATGAGAGTAGACTTCGTGTTGTCCTCTCACCTCCCCTCTTTATCCCTCCACTAATGAGTCTTTTGCTTGCCTCTTTTATGAGAGATAATTTGCCCCATTCAATTTCTCCCTTTCTCTTCCCAATATATTTCTCTCTCACTGCTTGATTTCATTTTTTTTTATGATATGATCCCATCCTCTTCAATTCAATCTGTGCACTCTGTCTCTATGTGTGTGTGCGTGTGTGCATGTGTGTGTGTGTAATCCCACCCACTACCCAGATACTGAAATGTTTCAAGAGTTACAAATATTGTCTTTCCATGTAGGAATGTAAACAGGTCAGCTTTAGTAAGTCCCTTATGACTTCTCTTTGCTGTTCACCTTTTCATGGTTCTCTTCATTCTTGTGTTTGAAAGTCAAATTTTCTTTTCAGTTCTGGTCTTTTCATCAAGAAAATTTGAAAATCCTCTATTTCATTGAAAGACCAATTTTTCCCCTGAAGTATTATACTCACTTTTTCTGGGTAGATGATTCTTGGTTTTAGTCCTAGGTCCTTTTGACTTCTGGAATATCCTATTCCATGCTCTTCGATTCCTTATTGTAGAGGCTGCTAGATCTTGTGTTATCCTGATTGTATTTCCACAATACTTGAATTGTGTCTTTCTAGCTGCTTGCAATATTTTCTCCTTGACCTGGGAACTCTGGAATTTGGCCACAAGGTTCCTAGGAGTTTCTCTTTTTGGATCTCTTTCAGGCGGTGTTCTGTGGATTCCTTGAATATTTATTTTGCCCTCTGGTTCTAGAATCTCAGGGCAGTTTTCCTTGATAATTTCATGAAAGATGATGTCTAGGCTCTTGTTTTGATCATGGCTTTCAGGTAGTCCCATAATTTTTAAATTGTCTCTCCTGGATCTATTTTCCAGGTCTGTTGTTTTTCCAATGAGATATTTCACATTATCTTCCATTTTTCCATTCTTCTCTCTTTGTTCTGTGATATCTTGCTTTCTCATAAAGTCATTAGCCTCGATCTGTGCCATTTTAATTTTGAAAGAACTATTTTATTCAGTGAGCTTTTGAATTTCCTTTTCCATTTGGCTAATTCTGCTTTTGAAAGCATTCTTCTCCTCATTGGCTTTTTGAACCTCTTTTGCCAATTGAGTTAGGCTAGTTTTCAAGGTGTTAATTTCTTCAACATTTTTTTGGGTCTCCTTTAGCAGGGAGCTGATCTGCTTTTCATGCTTTTCTTTCATCTCTCTCATTTCTCTTCCCAGCTTTTCCTCCACCTCTCTAACTTGATTTTCAAAATTCTTTTTGAGCTCTTCCATGGCCTGAGCCCATTGGGTGGGCTGGGACACAGAAACCTTGATTTCTGTGTCTTTGCCTGATGGTAAGCATTGTTCTTCCTCATCAGAAAGGAAGGGAGGAAATGTCTGTTCTCCAAGACAGTAACCTTCTATTGTCTTATTTCTTTTCCCTTTTCTGGGCATTTTCCCAGCCAGTGACTTGACCTCTGAATACTATCCTCACACCTACCTCGACTCCGGATCCTCCCAGCCAGCGTTTGGGGTCTGAGATTCAAATGCTGCTTCCAGGCTTAGGGCTTTTTGCGGGGGCAGGGCTGCTATTCTGTGTGAGATTAAGTTCAGGTGGTCAGGTATGGGCAGGGTCGCCTCTCAGGCTCAGTTCCCTCAGGGGGTTTATGCACAGACCTACCACAATGGATTCAGGCTCCCGCCCGCTTGGGGAGCCCAGGTCTGCAGCCACCTCTCAGCTTCTACGTCCCGGGGGGGCCTGAATTATGGGGGCACCCCACTCCCCTCTCGACCCGCCAAAGAGACTCTCTCACCGACCCCCGTCACCTGTGGGTGGAGGTACTTGTGCGGCTGCTGGTGATCCCGTCCCTGAAGCCTGGTCGTATCTGTTTCTCTCGGTGCTGTGGTCGCAGCCGCAGCAGGTCTGGACTGGGCTCCGTGTCTGCAGCGCCACGGACCTTTTGCGGGAGGTTTGCAGGTCCCTCTGTGGGTGGAGGGACTCACGTGGCTGCTGGAGATCCCGTCCCTGAAGCCCGCTCGGATCTTTTCCTCTCGGTGCCGCGGCCGCGGCAGGGCTGCACTCAGCTCCCAGTCCCGGCGCCCAGTTCGCAGCGCGAAGGACTCCCCTGGAGAGGTTTGCAGGTCTCTCCGGAACAGAAATCTCCCTTGCTCCAATGTTCCGTGGCCTCTGGGTACACAATTCGCCGTGAGTTACTTCCTTTTAGCCATTCGATGTGTTGTGGGTTCAGAGCTATGTGTATGTGTGTCTTTCTACTCCGCCATCTTGGCTCTGCCCCCCTTGGTGCAAAGATCTTTACGCATTTGGGGAGGCAGGTGCCTGCTTCCTCATTTTAAGAAGAATTTTACCCTGGCCTTTTGCTTCTGTTTGTTTAAAGACCAGCTATTTCTTGCTGCTCTTAATGAATAAACACTTGTTTGGATTTTTAGTCATGTGCTTTCCACTGGCCCTATTGTCCCAAATTCATGAATACCCACACATTTCCCAAGAAGGAGCCAAGGAAAGGTTTCTAATTGATTTCCTCTTCTGTCATAATGGATTCTACTTTCTGAGAGCTGAGGGGGGATTAATTTGCCTCGCCATCAGGGAAATGATTCATGCTGGTTAGCACCAACCCTCTTTTGGGCTTGCCTCTGGTAGCTTGTACAGAATCACAGAGCTATTAAATGTCTAAGGCAGAATTTCAACTGGCTTTAAGTCTAGTGTTTTACAGATTTTTTTATTTAAGGAGAATACTAAAGCCTTTAGCAACATCACTGAGCTAGTGAGTGAAGTAGGGCATCTGCTTGTGAGCACTTCTGTTGTACTCCTTCTGGAGATGACTGCTACAGTGACGCAGGCCCTACCACAGTAACATAGCTAGCACTTGGCACTACACCTAGCATAGGAATGAATGCTCATTTGATGATTTATGTGGTTTTTGGTTGGTTGGTTGGTTTTTGTTTTGTGAGGCAATCAGGGTGAAGTGACTTCTACAGGATCACACAACTAGTAAGTGTCAAGTGTCTGAGGCTGGATTTGAACCCAGGTCCTCCTGCCTTCAGAGCTGGTGCTTTATCTACTGTGCCCCCTAGCAACCCCAACATGGTATCACTGACAAAATTGAGCAAGGTGGCACTTAAACCGTCAAGCCAAAGGGTCCCAGACAGGCAGAAAATGTCTAACAACCAGCCATATAGGGAAAAAATGTACCAGCATTTTTGCCATTACTTTCCAGATGACTGACAAACAACAAGCCCTGATTTATAGTATTTGCTGATTTCTAAGGTGTAAATACTTAACACTGAAAATTTAACAACCAGCTCTCATGAGCCAGTTTGAGCTAGCCCCAGCACACCCCTGATCCCAAGTAGGGGAAAAATAGAAGAGACAGGGTCACAAGAACAGCACTGTTTTTGCTTTAGATCCTGTCTATGTCATCCCAGGTGGGAAGAAACTGAGATGGACTGGATGAGAGTCTATATTACTATGCTCTATGCCCTGTCCAAACATGAAAAATAATAACCTTCCAAAAACTCCACTCTGGTCCCTCCTCATGGCACGAGGGGGACCCTGGGTTCTCTATGGCCATGAACACAGAGTGCAGGATTTGGCAAATTCTGTCATACTAAAAACTGGATTTCAGAAGGGTCACAATGACGTAGTATAGACAGCTTCATTAAGTAGACCAGTAGGACCCTTGGTAATGGAAACACATGAAGAAAAATTATGTATAAACCTGTTCCTAGTCTTATGGGGGTCCCTTCTGGTTCTGCATTGATCATAGCACTTAAAAAAACTAAAGTCCCTAAAGGGTGCTAGAATCACACAAATTTTAGACCTTCTATTACCTTTACCTTAGTTCTCAATAAAAGTGAGATCCTTGCCTAGTGACCAATATGCTAGAGGAACTGAATCATAGAAGTCCTGGCATATTTGCTAAAAATGATACTAGAAGACAAAAGAGAATTGTAGCAACAGTTGATGTAGTTAGTTGATTTCCTTGAACTAGGCCTGGAGTCAGGAGGACCCAAGTTCAAATCCAACCTCAGACCCTTACTAAGTATATGATCCTGGGAAAGTCACATCACTTCTGTTTGCCTCAGTTTCCTCAACTAGGGGTAAGAACAGCACCTGCTGCCTAATGAGAAACAAGTGACATAATAAGTATAGAATGATTAGTACAGTGCTTGGCACATAGCAGATGCTAAATAAAGGCTTATTCCCTCCCTAGTCCCCTTCCTGCTCATCAAAAACATTATTTCGTGGATCACTTCTTCGTGCATTACTTAGGAGGAATATTTGCAAAGAGACAACCATGAGCATAATTATAGCTTTTTGTCATATGTTGCAAATAATTTGGGGGTAAAGAAGCTCTAACAAGAGCTCAGGAAGACCCAACATTAAATCAATATGCCCTCTAATAGGAATCAGTTAGGTGATATGGTGGATAGAGTGCTGGACCTCGAGTCAGAAAAACTTAGTTCAAATCCAGACTTACTGGAGGTATGACACTAAACAACTCACTTAACTCATGTGTGTAGCCATGCATGCCTGTCTACCTCAATGACATCCACTTCCCAGGGTTGTTCTAAAGATAAAATTTGGTATTTGTAAAGCACTTTACTAGACTTCAAGTGCTATATAAATTCTTGCTATTGTTATTATTCGATCTCTCTCTGTTCTATGCCACGAGGTAAGTGCAAAAAAAAAAAAAGTGGAAAACATGGAGGAAAGAAGAAAAGCTAAAACCTTGAAGACTATGCAGAAACTTCATGCCCATTTACCATGAATATTTTGAGAAGTGTGAGGAGACTTTGGACATAGTGAGCTTCACATAACATTTAAAAGAATGAAATATATTGTATTGTAATAGAAAGGAAATACTGGCTACTGATATGATAATAATTTTGAATGCAGGGAAAAAGAAGATTTTACAGGAAGTGTACTGAAACTCAGTTAAGCCAGATCATGGTAAGAGTATGTAAAGATTAAAAACTAGGAGAAGAGCAGACAAAAATAAATGGGAAAGACATATTAAGATTTTTATTATTAACTCTTTTCTCTGTCAATGGCAGAGGAATCACTATTTGGGGACTTTAATATCAAAATCTCCAAAGTATAACACGGGGAAGTAGAGTTCAGAGTGGACCAGGACTCTACACGGTGGAGATATATGCCAGAGTTAACACAGTTGGGAGAGAATCAGGGGATTTGAACGATGTCTGAAACATGGAATGACGCCAAATGCTTGGAAAAATCAAGAATTTTAAAATAATATCCCCCCTTGTCCCTCCACCCCACAAATTTCCAAAAGGCAACTGAGAGAATAGCAATGCTTTCCTACTGAACATACGTTCCCATGTCAACAAATATTGTATGTGAATAATATGGACACACATTCAAGGATACAGTTCCAGAGACCTGGAATGGCCTGAACAGAAGTGTGTTTTCATAGAAGGACATAGAGTAGTCTGGTTTGAGTGGAGCAAAACAGGCTTAGATGAGGAGAAGAGAATGAGATAAAGCAAGAAAAGTAAGATGATACCAGATAATTTAGGCCTTGAATGCCAGGGAGAAGACTTTGAATTTGACAGGATATACCAACATATTGAAGATTTTTGATCAGTGAAGTTAAATGGCCAGATCCATACATAAGATTATTAGTCTGGACTACACTAGAGGATATTATTGAAGATGGTATAAGAAGGAAAAAGTAGACATTGGCAAATTATCCTACAGTAGAACCGCACAGAAGTCTGTCCCATAGTTGCCTGAAAAATGCAGAAACTATAAAATCCCACTGTACTCATTATTTAAACTATGAATTATTTGATTCAAGAGGAAACTGCCCCTTTTGTTGGCTCTTCTCCAATAAGATGTCTCCTGTCACTGCTCTAAAACTCAGAGAGTCTTGTAACCACGTGGATGACTTTCTAAGAAAACTGCTTTTCACATTGAAAGAGGCTTAAAACAGAACAATGAGTGATCAGCAAAAGTCTTTGCTGCTGTCAGAAAGGATGCCCAGCTCTGAGTCCCAATGGAGGAGGGATTTCCTATAAATGCTGAGTCTTTCCAGATTTTCCTGTTTATAGATGAAATTGTACTAGTAGGTTAAAGCTCCAGAGTTTTATACTCACTCAGTAGAATTGAGAAGAATGGAGGAAAAACCAAGGGGAGAAAGAATGTGCCTTGGGTTGAGATCTGTAATTAGTTAGATCACTAAATCTTATATTTAGAGGTAAAAAGTGACCCAAGAGGCCTTCAAGTCTGACCTCATTTTCTACAGGAGGATACTGAACCTCAGAGAGGTGAAGGGAATTAGTCATGGTCACACTGCAGATAAGGGTCTGAGGTAGAATTGGTACCAAGATTTTCCTAACTCCAAGTACAGTTTCATATACAAATATGTATATTTATGTGCACATGGTGGTATATCATAAAGCTAAGTGGCATAGTGGATTGAGCACTGGACCTGGAGCCAGGAAGACCTGAGTTTAAATCCAGCCTTAGATACTCGTAAACTGTATGAGCCTGCACAAATCATACATGTGTCTGTGTGTATGTATGCATATTCAATGCATACTCAAAATCAATATAAACACATTACATGTATTATGTGTAGACATTGTATATGTGTGTATATATGTGTGTGTGTATACATATATGTGTATATATACATGTATATATATATATATAAGTATATACACACGAATATGAGTATGTTTACACACAATCTTTTTTTCAGTATTTTTCCAGTGATGATATATTGCTCTGAATCCCATGGTCTCCAAAAGAATTACATTTGAGGGTTAGCCGCAGAGCAATGGAGACCTACCTGATAGTCAGAAACAGGGTGTACTAGGCAATATGAGGAATTATGCCTAGGGGAGTAGATCACCAAAGAGTTACATGATTTGGAAAGAAGATGGGCGTAGACTGAGAGACAAGCAATGGACAATCCACACGCTCCACCTACATAACAATGTAGGAAGAAACACGGAGAGATTCCCAGCAGGTTGAGTAGAGCTCTTTTTCAGTGGAATTTATGGGAGGTCTTTCGAGAAGAGTAACATAGAATGAGAGGGCTGGGTTTGCCAGTATAACTTATATCCTATTAATTGAGCTGAATTACCCACGTTGATGAAATCATAAATCATAGAACTATCCAAGGAAGAGCAATTACCCCCCACATACATATGTGTGTGTGCATACACACATGTATACGCACATATATATATGTGCATATTATTTTTCTGTGTTATTTCAAAGTAGTTTATGTGTGTGCAGGCAAGCAAGTACTTACTAAGCACCTGATATGTTCCAGGCACTGTGCTAGGTGTGGAGAAACAAAGACAAAAATGAAATCCTACCTTCCCTCCAGAAATTTAAATCTCTAGGGGAAAGATGGCACCATATGTATATCTGTAACTATTATGTACAGAATAAATGTAATGTCATTTGGAAGACAGCACTAGCAGCTAGAAAAATCAGAAGATGCCTCATGTAGAAGGTGGCATTTAAGCCAAATTTGGAGGGAAAGAAAGATTCTACAAAGTGTGAGGTCAGGAGGCAGTGTGTCCCAGGCCTGGGGAACAGTGGAGGTTAGCATTTGAAAAGTACAAAGATGGTTGATGAAATGACTTGTGTGATCAATAAGCAAAAATACCTGTTTGAGGAGTAATCATATTCTCTTCTGAAGTTCAGATTTAATGTTGTTATCTCTGTTTTATACACGAGGAAAGGAGAACTTAGTGAGGTGCTGTGATTTGTCAAAGGGAATACAGTGAATAAGGGTTAGAACTCACACCCAGTGCATCTGACTCCAAGCAGGCTGCTCTTCCTGCTGGCGTCATTCTAAACCATCTCATCATTCTAATCACAATGCTCATTGAAGGAAGGCCATTACCAATACAAATGAGTAACCTACAAATAAGGACAAGAAGGAAAACAATAAAACCTTAGAGGGCAGAGAAGAGACACTGACCCTTTGAGAAAGAAGTTCTAAGGAATTCTCATGGATGAGAACTTTAGAGTTGTCTGCCCAGCATTTGTGACATCAGAAGAAAAGATCTTGGTCTTTTGGATAGACCCAGCTTATGTCTCTGCATTTATACAGAGACCACTGACTAATCTCTCTATTGACAGTTTCTATATGAGCTATCATCTATGTGTTTGTAGGTCCCTTGCAGCCTGTCTCCATTATGAAAGGAATAACAAGGGCCTTGTGTGGTCTTAAATCTGAGGACTCTGACTTTCAGGCTTTGGAAGTGATCCCTAAGGAGATGAGAGGAAAAGGTGAGTAGGAATACCAGCAGTGTCCTTGGATCCAGTTAGAGAGAGTGCCTCCTGCCCATATAGATATAAGAGAGCCATTGAATCCTTGGAAGGAGGGTTTTGATTTTGAGCTCCAAAATGGCAGTATTGTAATATGGAATACATGGTGTGTATGTTTGTCTTAACTACATGTGTGTATATAATGCATGTGTATATATGTGTGTGCAATTACATGTGTGTATATAATACCTGTGAATAGGTATGTCAATGCATGTGTCTATATAATACATGTATATATGTGTGTCTACATGTGTGTACGTTGTACATGTGCATATGTGTATAACTACATATCTGTATATAATACATGAGTATATGTATGTGTGTGCATGCACGTGTGGTTTGAAAGAGACAGACAAACAGAGAGAGAGTATCTTGGTAGGGCCTCACCCTGATCTCTAAGGCAAACCCAAGAAATAAGATAAAAAGAGTTTATTACCCAAAAACCCAACAGTATCGGGGGCAGTTTTTGGTGTATATATGACGTGTTTATAATGCTCCCTGTTGGCCTTCCCTCCCTGTTCAAAAAGAGTCCTCTATTGAATTACAAGTTCCTTGATGACAGGGATTGTGTTTTTCTCATTTGTAATCCCACATTTAGCACAGAGCCTGGCATACAGGAGATACATATTTAATGTTTATTGAAATGAGCTAAAGTGAAAAAGGCATGCATAAAGATATAAATATATACACACTGAAATAAATACATACATGTGTATTAACATATACATATATGTGTGTAACGTCAGTTACTTGGGATGAGTAAGCCTCAGCGACTCCATTTGAAAGCCATAGACTTTGAGTATGTAGCAGTTAATGTTCATAAGATGTCCTATGCATGTCTACTAATCTCATCTCCTCATAATTACATGTACCAATCAAAAAGATTTTTCCTTAATATACAAGTTGCTTATTGCTGTCTACAAAAAGCAGTACCAGTTTCCATAGAGCTTGGCGCACCCAATGCTGTTGTAACATCAGCATGTTAATAGCCACCTTTAGTTCCTTAAGGGGTAAGTTATGGGTAATTTCAGACACCCTGGGTCAACATGGAAGACATTTTTGTAGGGACAAGACTTATCTAGAACCATTCACCCATTGCACCCACATGTAAGGCCAGCTCTGCATGAGATACCATCATTCTATTCGGACCCTGTGCATGAAGATTTGCAGTCTTGGTCTGGAGATCTCTGCTGGGATGGAATAAATTGCCGTGGTATAAATTGTTCCCCAGGTTCCACTGATTTGACTCTGCATCAGCTCATAGGTGTCTGATCAGGGTTCTCTGAAAATATCCCTTTTGTCATTTCTAGATGTAAAATAATATTTCACTGCAGTCATTTACCATAATTTATTGAGCCATTCCTCATTTGATGATGGCCTCCTTTGTTTCTAGTTCTTTGATTCAGTGAAAAGAGTTGATACAACTATTATGTATATAAGGGTCCATTTGCTTTTCCTTTGCTCTCTTTTGGGATATGTACCTAGCAAGAGTATCCTTAAGAGTATGTATACTTCAGCGAATCTACAACTGTTTTTCAACCTAATCACCTTTTGCCTTTTAATGTATTTTTAAAATAGTTTTTAATTGATATCTTCTGCGTCAGACTGTAAGTTCCTTCAGAACAGGGATCATGTTTGGGACTTTCTATGTATATTCAGGCGTTAGTACAGTTTCTGGTACATAACCAGTGTGCTTCATATATGCTTATTGATTTGACTGATTTTTACATTAGTTAGATTTTCCATACATCCCTCCAGCATTCCATAATAGTTTGAGGAAAGAGAGCTATTTCCTATTTCCCTAAAAACTGGAAATCATTCCAGGGCTTGAAAGTAAGGGTAGTCTGCCTTTGGTTAAGATGGGAGGAGGGGAGAAACATATCCTGTTAGAAACCCGTCTGAGAGCCTTCTGTGATCCCTCTCAATAACAATTTTGGGGATACTATGTTTAGACAAGACACTATCCTTAGTCTCATGCTAGATGAAGGGAAAATTTATGACTATTGTACCTACAATAAGAACTTCTATAGAAATCTTTCCAGAAGCCTGTTAACATCATGTAACTTTTCTTTCAAGGCTGCTCTTGTTGTCCATTTTAAATTTAGTCTTGATATAAGTGCTGATGGAGACACAGACTACCCAGTATGATTGAATCCCGGCTTAAATAGATAGACAGCCCTAGATGTAGGAATTGTCACCCCATCAAATAGTTTTACAGGTGGAGGAGGGAAGGTAGTAAGGTGAGCAGTTCGGATCAGGGGATTTACAAAGATAGGTAAAGGGACAGACCTAGGAAATTTCTTTGGTGATATTCACATTCACACTTATGGTAGGTGTATTGAACAGACAGTCAGCTGTCAGTATGTGCGAGGTGATGGTCATGCAAAGGTGAAAAAATAGACAGTTCTCAATTACACAGACTTTCTTAAAGCAGAGGGATAAGACACATTCTTAATGACCTTAGTGCAACATCGAATGTGATAAGTGAGCTGGAGACATCAGAGTTGTTCATAGGTAATTCCTTCGTCACCCCCAGAAATTTTCATGAACTGTAAGGAATGATAAGGATAGTATCTTGTATTTATTAAAGGTTGTGAATGTCTCCTCGAAATACTTTGATGTGAATTATGTAATTTCATCCCCGTCAATGACAAAAGAGATATTTTTAGAGAAACCTGACCAGATCTAATGCAGAGTGAAGTGAGCAGAACCTAGAGAACTATTTATACCATTGCAACAACAGGATAAATAAAAAATAACTCCGAAATACTTAAGATTTGTGAATAGATAAGGCCAATGTTATCTACATCAGACTGTAAATTCCTCAAAGATTATACAGAGTAAAAGCAGTATTATCAACTCTGAAAGATGTAGCTACTCTGATCAATACAATAACCCAAGGAAATTCCAGAGGACTTATGATAAAAATCCTATTCACCTCTAAAGAGAGATCTGGTGAAGTCTGAGTGCAGATTTAAGGGATTTTTAAAATTTCCTTTACATTTCTTGTTTTTATCTTTTTTTGAAACATGGCTAATATGGAAATGTGCTTTACATGATTTAATATGTGTAATTGATATTGTATTGCTTGCTTTCTCAATGGGTGAGCTAGGAAAAGGAGGGAAAGAATTTGGAACACACTTTACAAAAAAGAATGTAAAAAATAAAGAAAAAATTAGTAAAAACACATATTCTCCTGTAAGACAGAGGTTGTCTTTTTGCTCTTTTGTATCCGCAGTACTTAGCACAATGCCTGAGACAAAGTAGGCATTTAACAAATGATTGTTGACAGAGGATTGCTTGATTTATAGGAGAAGCAGAATAGTATAATGGATGGAACACAGGACTTGGAGTTAAGAAGCCTGGGGTTAAAGTCTCATCTGAGAAATTTACTAGCAGTGTTGAACCTGAGAAATTTAATCCCTCTGGGCATCAACTTCTTCATCTGTAAAGCGAGCATGTTCCACTAGTCTCCATCTGACAGATAAGAAGGCTGATGGACAGAGAAGTAATGTTATTTTCCCAAGGTCACACAATATCAGGAAAAAGGCTAGAACCCAGGTTTTTGGACTAAAAATCTTATTGCCTTCCAAAGAATTCCTATAGTGTTCTTTTATGGACTGCCATGAACTTCACTCTGTTAAAACTCAGATCCTGTGATGTCCTGAAAGATGAATATTTGATTTTCTTTTTCTTTCTTTTGTAAATTGGATTGTGACAGATTCACCTTTGTGCAACTGGAAGACAGGGGAGAAGTCAAGCAGGAGATGCCCCAGATTGGAGAAATGCTCTTTGGTCTGACTGCTCAGTGCCCAGAGGAACCTGAATCTTATGACTGTTACTATGGTCACGGAGGAAGGGGAAACCCAATTGATCCTGTGAATAGGTATGGGGGATAATAGCTGTGTGATATGGATGTCGTGTAAGCACACAGTAGTGGCACAAGGTCAACTGGCATAGGTTCATTACAATGAAGCCCTGACTCATGAAGATAGTGAGGATCACGAATACTTGTAGAATAGAGCTCCATAGCTTTGTGTGTGTATGTGTGTGTGTCTGTGTGTGTGTGTGTGTGTGCATGCGAGAGAGAGAAAGAGAGAGAGAGTGAGTGAGAGAGAGAGAGAGAGAGAGAGAGAGAGATGGGCTCTGTGGAAGTCTGGTGACACCTATGCACCCCTTCTCAGAATAGTGTTTTTGAATACATGAAATAAATTACAAAGTGCTATAAGGAAAGCCAATTATATTGAATTATGTGTATATATATATATATCCTATCCAAGTCCACAGGCCCCTGAAATCTATTCATAGCCGTCTTGGGGATTTCTATATTCTTTGTTAAAATCCTCTGCTATGAGTGATCCTAAGCTTGTCTTATCACCAAAGCCCATCGTGAAGTACTAGGATATCCACTAGACTTATTTACAAATGTGGGCAAAGGAATATTCATGTTCTAAACGATCTCTGTTTATATAGAACTAGATAGTTGCAAAGTATGTGAAGAAAATAATGTGAGAAGTGATCAAATCCCGCATGTCCAAGTCCTTCTGTCCCTTCCCCAAATTATGTCTGCCCCTCCTCTGTCCTGCTTCTTTGTTTTCAAGATTATCTTCCATTTAGACTACATATGAATTGTACGTACATAATAATTTACTGCTTATCTCTCCCATTTTAATGTGAGCACCTGGAGAGCAATGACTATGTTTTTGCCTTTCCTTTTATCGCAAGTGCTTCTATGTTGCCTCCTTGTCGATGTCAGACTACTCCTGTTCTCTGCTGGATAAAAAAGGAGAAACAAAGAGAACAAAACAACCTTATTTTGAACTTATTGGGACGACAAAGTTGTTGTTCAGTCATTTTCAGTCATGTCTGATGCTTCTTGATCATATTTAGGGTTTTCTTGACAAAGATACAGAAACAGATAGTCATTTCCTTTTCTAGATCATTTTAAGATGAAGAAACTGAAGCAAGCAGGGTTAAGTATCTTCAGGGTTAACTGAACAAATTGGCTGAAAATCACACAGCTGGTGAAAGTCTGAGGCCGTATTTGAAATCAGGTACTCCTGACTTCAGAGCTGCTACTCTCTGCACACAGTCATAAACGCTTAGAGCTGGAAGCATCTTTAATTAAATGGAGTTCATTTCACATTGATTGTCTGCTAAGTACCAGGCCCTGCACTAACCTGGGTCTTGGAGCTTGTCTAGTCCAGAAGTTTTTTAAGCCAACCTCTTCCTTTTATAGATGAAAAAATCATGGTTCAGAGACATGAACGTGACTGTCTATTTAGTGAGATTTTAAGGGTCTAGAAAGGGCCACCAATTCATCTAGGAGGTCACTTTCACATTTGATTCTTGAATTAGGTGCCCAAATGTCTCCAACTGCATCAGAACTAGGGTTATCATCTTTTATCATGCTCATTTTGTTCAGCTGTGTTCGGTACAATAACAGTCACAAATCTTATGCCTACATAGCTTGCATAGCTCAAGGTTCTCTCCTGGGTTTTCTGCCCTTTCATTGTATAGTGCCACACTGGGAACATCATCAGCCTCCATGGGTTTTAATCATCACCTCTACGCAGAAATCTCTCTCTTGCTTGGAGTCCTACATCACCAGCTGCCTACTTGGGGCATTTCAAATGTGTCATTCCACGGCCATCCGAAACTGGAAGTCTTCACTATCTGGCGCCAATCTACCTTCCCATTAATACACTTTTCTCCCTTTGACATGCTCTACATCTAGCCACACTCATCTACTGACTGCTTCCCACACTTGCCATTCCACCTACCTAGCACGTACTAGTTTCCATGATTAGAATGTTGCCCCTCCTCACCCCCAACTTTGAGTTTCCATGACTTCTTTCATGTCTCATATCCAATGCATGCTTCTGCAAGACACCTTCCTGGGCACTCCAGCTGTTAGTGCTTTCTCCATTGAGATTAAGTGTTTTTTGTTCCATATGTAACTTGTGTGCACCTGTTTTCTGAACTTGCTCTCATTAGAATTTAAGTTTTTTGGTAGAAGGAGCTGTTTTTTTACCTTACTTTGCACCCCTGTAACATAACATAGTGCTTGGCTATACGAATTGTCAGAAATGTCAGTTTGAGTACAAAGGGACACATTATCCTACTTGAACTCTGCTCAACTAACCGAACAATCATGTTGTTGGTTATATCACATTCTGTTTTAAAGTATTCAACAATTGTGGGGACACCAATAAATTTTCATTCAATATCTGCATCAGCTTATTACACAAGTTGCACACTCCTGACACAGTGAGCAGTACAGAAGAAAATGATGACAGTTTTTGTGTTTTGGTTTGGTTTGGCTTTTTTTTGGTGACCATTCTAACTTTGTTTCTGCAAAGAATTCCTTGGATGTTTCCCCTACCCCAGGGATTCATAGAATATAGTTTTAGGGATGCTATTTTGATATGCTTGGTTTACAAGAGAGCACTGTTAATACATTGCTTTTTTCCATGAAGGAGGAGCGGTAGGAGTTTATTTTTAAAGAGAAAACAAAGTTGAGTCTGAGCACTTGATACCTTTGAAAAAGAAACCTTTTGCTTTGTTGCAGGTGTTGCTTTTCACATCATTGGTGATTGGAACAAGGGAAGAAATTTCACCGTGAGTTATAGAGGAGTCCAAAATTCAAAGTGACATGTGAGAATCACAAAATACAATGTAAGTGATCCCACAGAGGCTGTTGCTCAGGTCAAGCTAGCAGGGAATCATTGAGTACAAGTTACATGTTCACATGGCCCTTCCCTCCAAATGGTTGAATAATCTGTTTAGAGATAGTAAATAAACAAAAGAAAAAATAAACACACAAAAATGTGCAAATACATTTGTGTTTCTATGTGTACATATGTATGTATAAATGTATGTATAAATACAGATGAAATAAAAATCAAGTATTTTATAAAGTAATTATGAAATAAGAGAAACATAAGAAAAATTAATATGGGAAAAGTAAATACAAGAGCCCTAACAAAACTCTAAATAATTCAAATGTGAACTATACTGAATTTTTAAAAGTTTTACCGATGCCTTTGTTTTTTACACAATTTTTCCCCACCACCCCAATCCTCCGTACAAATAACGAAATTAATTCATTTGCATGGACAAAAGTGGTCCAATAATATACGTATATTCTGCCTCCATAGTCCCTTAGATTTTTTGTCAGATGTGTTTCATTATGTACTTTCCAAGGACTGATGACTGTGACTGATCTGAGCCTGACTACCTTATCTAGGTTATGGTAATCATTGCATATGTTATTCCCCCCCAATCTATTTATTTGGCTCTGAATTTTGATCTTCAAATGGAGGCTGGATGCTCACCAACATCTTATGCTGATGGTGTTTATGCTTCACTTAGAAACAAGAGAAGATGACTCTAAACTTCCCTAATTCCATGCAATTGTTATTTTCTATGGCATTAGCTCCTACTGGGAGCACCATTTCTCAGTATATCAACCAAAGAACATTCACTGAACATCTATTTTGTCTTTTAGGCACTCTGAGGCCTATCAACAAGTATACAATGGAAGGAGGTGATATTAGATGAAGCCAATTGAAGGGAGTAGGAATGTCTAAAGTGGAGCAGAGGAGGCTTCAGTGGAGCATGAGAGCTCAAATACATGAAGGATTGTAATATTGAAGGGTTATACTTCTATACTATATATTGCTTCACCTAAGAAGATAGAGCTAAAAACAATTTTAAAAATTGCAAAGAGGCAAATTGAGTAGAAATATGAGGGAAAATTTACTAGAACGTTAAGTGGAATAAGTCACCTTCTTGGGATATAATAAATTCCCTGTCAATGGAAGCATTTGTGTCAAAATTGGATGACCACTTACTGAGGAATCTATAGAGGCAATAGGATAGACTGTTCAGGGATAGAAGGGTGCAGGCTACCTCTGTAATGCCTTCCAACTGTAAGAGTCTATTCTTCCAAGAAGGCACAGCCATTGTGCCTAAGTCATTGGTTATCTAGCAGAAGAGATAATCAACCAATAAACATTCGTTCAGTACCTGTCATGCACTTTACACAGTGCTCAACTCTGAGCATAAAAAAAAAAATAGAATGAGTCCTTTCATGAAGGGGCATACATACACAAAGAAGAAGAATTAACAATACAAGGCATCATATAATAAGGGTCGAATGAGTGGAAAAAACAGGGTTTCCCGCAGAGTAGGCACTTACTGAAGCCTTGTAGAATTGTATTCACGTGATCAAAGAAAGGAGAGATCACCTGAGATCATCCGGAAAATCTTCATGGAAGAAGTAAAATTGGAGTTGAACCTGGTCTAAAAAAATTGTCTTAGTTTCAATTAAATGACAAGGCTAAAAGCCAGGTAGGAAAAGGTGAAAAGTAAGGATCAGACTTAAAAAGTTTCGTAGGGAAAATCTTCGTGCACGAGATGGGCTCTGAGTTGACTTTTGAAAAATGGACAGGATTTACAAATGGAAAGATTTTGCGGCACTGCAATAGCATGATTTGCAAATGAAGAAGATGCAGAGTCAAGAAAGTACAAGGGGACGATCAGTGAAGAAACATGGCTAAATTAAGGGCTATATGTAAGAGAGAAAAAAGCTTGAAATGGTTGATTTATAAATACTGAAAATGAGGATCAGGTCAAAGAACTGGGAGAACAAGGGCAGGTTGGGCTGCCAGGTGAAATAATAAAAGTATGATTAATAATAATAGTTTTCATTCTTGTACCTCTTTAAAGAGAGGACAATCAGATAGAGAGAAATAAATGATACATACATACATAAATACATACATACATACATACATACATACATACATACATAAATGATAGATAGGTGGATCGATGAGAGAGAGATAGCATTTACCAATCACTCAATATGTGCCAGGTACTGTGCCAAGTTGTAGTGATACAAATACAATAAAAGAGAAGGCCTCTGCCTTCAAGGGGCTTACATTGCAATGTGTGAAGACAACACATAAACGCAGTGCTGGAAAGTGGAGGAGGGGGATGTACATCCTGGAGTAGGGGAGAGACTTTATAATTACAAAGTGCCTTCGCACTTCCTTTTCTAATCTGAGCCTAGTAATAACTCTGTGAATCTGTTATGTGATATATATATATATATATGTATATACATGCCTTCAGACATGACTATGTTCTAATAGAGAAATTGTCGTTCCTATCAGACATTAAAATTCAATAAATTCAATTAATTAACAATTTATTCAGTGCCTGTTGTGTAAAGATTACTATACCTGATTCTAGGGCAGATATAAATTATGAAAGACCAATATGCTGAGTAAGGGAGGTGATCATACTGTCTTCCCCCACACCACTCATAATACAGCTAGTGTACTGTGTCTAGTTCCCTGCATCACATAGCACAAAGAGCTCAGTTGAGTTGGGGTATGTCGAGAGAAATGTGACTAGAATGGTAAAGGAACTGAAATCCCTACTAGATGACTGGCTAAAGGAATTGGAGATGTTTAGACTGCAGTAAAGAAGACCAGATTAGAGGAAGATACAGGGATCTTCAAATCTATCAAGGGCAATCATTCAGAATAGAAATCAAAGGTTTGTTTTACTTGACTCTAGAAGGCAAAACTAGGACTAATGAGTACAATTTATAAGGAAGAATATGTTGGAAAAACATACGTTTCCTAAATATGAGGGTCATGCTTAAATGGGCTGGGAATGTTCAAGCAGAGGCTATCTGGTCACCATAGCTGCTACAGGCGCTAGCTTTGATTTCGGTAGAGGCTAGACAGGACTATCTCCAAAGTCCCTCCCAACTCCTCAGGTACTATATAATCTAGCAGAGGATTCCATTTCAACACATTATGTAATACGAAATTGTACTTGAAGAGGCATTCTACTTAACAAATTTCTCTGTATGAGGTAACGAAGTAGAAAGAGTGCTCAACTTAAAATTTGAGAAGATCTGAGTCTGAATCCTGACACTGTCAGTTTATTTGTAAGAACAGGCAAGTCATGTCACTCTCTGAGTCTCAATTTCCTTATCTTTAACATGGGGGTGATAATATCAAACTACCTGTGTCTCAAGGCTGTTATAAGGAAAGCCTTGGTAAAATGTAAAGTTTCACTATACACCCATGAATTATTCTTGGTGACAAGGACGTAACATTTTGAATTGTTCATTGTTTTGCTTTTGCTTCTTTAGGTAGAGGACAGAGTCTATGTGAGAAGCTTCTGTGCTCCTGTGATCAGACTGCTGCCAAATGTATGGCTGCTGCAACATTCAATGAAAGTCACAGGCACTGGCGTATATACAGGTGCCAGGAGAATGGAGCACTGTGTGAAGACAGTAACTCTCAATGGCCTTTGCCTCCCACTGGTTTAGTGACCAGGAGCTAAACTTTGATGAAAACAGCAGTGAAGAGTTGTTGCTTCTCTCACACGGGGTTTCAGAAGAAAGAAAAGATTTCTGGGAAACTCATTTGACAATGCTGGTTCCACACCAGGCCACAGACAAGTATTTGAGTTTCCTTCTTCAGTGAAAAACACCAAAAGTAGGTCATCTACATCTATATTATTTCAAATTTAAGCTTTTTGAAGCCTTGGATGCCTCACCTGCTGAATCATCATAATAATGACTCTGCTACATTTTCCTCCCACAGGCATGATGGAAAGATTGATCGAGAAAATAAAGAAAGTGCTGTGAAAGTTACAAGTCCTACACACATACACGTGAAACATTATTATTGCCAGACTTCTTAGAATGCAAGACCAGAGGGCTCTGGATGTACCATTTTGTCTGATTTGTACTGCATGTATTGTATCATGGGAATTAAAGAAAAATTCAAATTAATTGTGTTTTTAGAACTTCACTTTAGATGACGATGCACAAGTGCTCCTGGGGGCATATATGGGAGAGTGAGTGAGAGGATCACTACCAGAACACTTAGCCTTTGAATGCTATTCCTGGCAAAGTTGAACCAATGATAAACCTGAAGTTAGCAGTTTAGGTAAGGGAAGTTTTACTTAAGTTATACCACTTACTTTCAGGCAACTAGGTAGCACAGTGGAGAGAGTGCTGGATCTGAAGTCAGGAAATCATCTTTCTGAGTTCAAATCTGGCCTTAGATACTTATTGTGTGACCCTGGGTAAGCCACTTAACCCTGTTTGCCTCAGTTTCCTTCCTCATGTGTAAAATGAACTGGAGAAGGAAATGGCACATCATTCCCACATCTTTGCCAAGAAAACTCTAAACAGGGTCATGATGAGGCAGACACAGCTGAAAAACAATTGAACAACAAAACCCTCCACTTATATAGAAGTACACACGTGACTGAGTAACTAGTCATTTCTCAGTCCTAGAGGTAGAAATGTAATGTGGTGCACTGAGAAGAACTGAGCTGGGAGGCAGAAGACATAACTCATGGTGCAGTCACTGAGCAAATTACTATCCCTCCCTGTTCCTCCATTGAGGGAACTGGACCCTTTATTAGCTCTAACAATATACGAGTACAATTCTACTCAATTTGAGTAAGATTCACCACCAGCATCAAGAGCTTTCTTTTATGGGGTTGTCTATGAGGATCACAGTTTAGTCAGTGCAAAAAAAGATACTTCTTTAACAATAAAATACGTTCTCAACACTATGAAAAGAAATTTCAGTATATATGATTAGGCTTTTTTTGAGAGGATGAAGGCTTTCAGAGGTTTTGTGTAATTATGAACTATATGCTTCTATTTTACAACTTAAAGCCTACAAACTTTAGCTGGGAAAATTTTAAAGCTCTTATACGCTTACACCTTGGATTGGGAAAAACATATACAATCTGAAAATACAATGATTAGAATTAGAAGGTACTTCAGAGTTCATGTGGTCGGTGCCACCCTTATTTTATTCACGAGTTTTTATATATTTGGTGTTCATCCAAAATCTGCTCCAACATTCTTCATGATGGAGACCTTGTTACTTCTTAAGGCAATCTTTTTGGACCCTTTGTTGGGAAAGTCTTATCTTGAGCAAAACCTGCACCTTCACCTTCCGCGATCCCATTAATTTTGCATTCTGAGCCAAGGCATGCCATGAAGTGTAACATTAAATAACTTCCAGCACAAGGCACTCTAAGGAAACCATTTTTCTTCCATTCTCAACACTATCACTTTACTCTGCTGTCATTTGGAAACCACCAAAATACCTCGCCCACCTCCAGAAGTGCAGGACTCAAATTCTATCTAGAATTCCATTTCTTTAGATAAATGCTTTGTCAGTCTATGAAGTTAAAAAAACTTCTCATCCCTATTCCCAGCTACCAGATAAAGATTTTTAAATATTAGTCCTTTATATGTAATGGAAACATAACCTTTCTAGAGAAGAGGTGTTGAAAACTATGGAAAGAATGTGTCTACAACATGAGCTTTTTGAGGCATCTGAAAGTGATCAGAGGAGGACCAAAGCTGGAAAGAACAGTGGAGGCTTGAGGGGCTGAATATCTATGAACTGATAATTTATGAAATTATGAAATGGGGGCAGGCATATCCAGTGTTTCGGATAGCTGCCAGAAAACACCATAAGTTGACAGTGAGAAAAGAGGTGGCAATAACACTTTAATTAAACCGAGGATGGGTCAAAAAATCCTGTAAAAGCAGAGACAAATGATGAAGAGTGATACAGAGACAGATCTCATGGAAACGTATGGAGTGGAAGGATGGCAAGGGGTGTGGAGTAAGGCATAGGGAAGGGGAGAGGCAGAGAATGTCACTCATGTAACTATGGGCTAGAGTTGGCCAGCAGAGGCCTGATTCAGATGGAACAGTACTGGAGGTGAGGAAGAAGCAAGAGTTTATTTTTTGTGGAAACAGACCAACTATCTATGACAGTTTGGAGATAGTTCATGGACATATCCACATCATCTCAAAGTCATCAGCACCTCTTGGATATTCTGCTGATGTGAAACTGCAGAGTCTGGATTTTGTCTGGAATTCACATTTCCCAGCATCAAAATCTTGACATCACAACCTAGATGGTTTCCTCTGATCTAGCACATGTTACCGAGATATAAATTTTCGTTAATGTATGATATAATTTGCAAATCATGCTCCTTTGACCTTTAAGACAGTTTGTACATAACTTTCAGGCTCCTCTTTGCAACCTCATTTCCTGGTATTGTCCCTTTATAGCGGTTACCTATAAATTTACTTACTATATTGATTAGAAGGAGAGGACCAGAATAAGGTACAATTTTCACACAATCCACTTCATTTGTTGCCTAATTTTACCAAAACTGTGTCCTGCTTAAACACATTTCCAGCTGGAGCTAAGTCATTAGGAATTCAATATTCCCTAGGTTGAGGTGGCTCAATATCAGTCCTTTAAACAAGTACTTTTTTGCAAGGTATACTTAGGTATTTTGGAACAAACAGCTTGGTTACTTTGTGAAAGCTCCAATGCAATTGTAATTCTCTCTCTTCCATTCTATTTCCAGGCTTCCCAGTCTTTCTCTGAGACCCAGCTAAAATCCCATGTTCTGCAAGAAGCCTTTCTCATTACTGCTACATGTAAGTGACTTCCTTCATTCCTTATCTAATATTTCACTTGATTATATTTTGTTTGCTCATAGTTCTTTGCCTGTTGCTTGGTTATCTGAAAGTTAAAAGGTCATAGAAGGCCACTTACCTTCAGATGAGTACGACATAATTTAGAAAGTGATGGTTTGGGTGGGAAAAGAAGAAAAAGGAGGAAGGAGGGTAAGGGGAACAAAAGGGAGAGGGAAGGCTCCTGCTCCAGGGGTGGGGGAAATCATAGCTTAAAAACTAGAAATTGATCTGTAGAGAAATATTTCAATTTGCCACTTTTAGAGATGAGGAAACTGGGGCCCAGAGAAGAAACTGTCTGAAGTTAGCAAATGTTTCTTCTACCCCCAAGTCTGGTGCCGTTTCATTGGTTAGAGATTTTAGAAAAGTTAATTGAACAAGCACATTTTATATATGCTAAGTTCTCGTGATTCAAAGAAAGGCAAAAAATAGATCTTATTCTCAAGGACTTCGAATTCTAATTGGGGAAGCAACATGTTCAGAAAGAACCCAGTTTTTATGTAGTCAAACCTATGCCTAAAAGAGTCCCCACTGCGATATAGTCTATGGGAGGTCAGGTGGCCTTTGGAAAATCACTACTTTACACAAGGCAGACCATTTCAAATTTGAAGAGTTCTAACAATTATTTTTTTTCGGACTGCAAGTCCAAATTTGTCGCTGAGACTTCTACCCACTTATTTTGCTTCCACCCTCTGGAGCCATATGGAACAATGTAAATCCTTTCCCATGTGACACAGTTTTAAATGTTTAAAGACATTGTGTTCCAGTTTTGTCTTCTACAAGTTAAATATCTCCAGTTCAACTGACCTTTCATATGGTGGAATCACTACCATTTACAATCCAGTTTGCACTTCTTTAGGTGCTGTCTAACTTATTTATGGCCTTTCAAAAAAGGAGAACTCAGAATGGAACCCAATGCTCCAGATGTCATCTGACATGGGCAGAGTGCATTGGGACATCTCATTACTAAAAGCTACAATTCCCTTAACGCAGCTCAATCACATTGCCTTTTTTGATTGCCGCATCAGTGTTGACTCAGTTCGACCTTAAATTCTGTTAAAACATTTTCCCCCAAAATAATTATTACCCATGCCTACTTAACTTGTACCTGTAGAGTTGTTTATTGATGGAAAGTACAAATGGTTACAATTTTATTAAATTTGTATCCAATTTTATTTTTAAAAATCCAATCCCTATATTCTATTGTGTTAAGATCTATTTTGGATGAATATTTTTTCTTACATTTTGCTAGTTATATCACACAGTTCGAATAATCTAATAATTAGTCATATCCGTCTATGTCTTTGGGTCATTGACAAAAGTATTAAACAAACTGAGCAAAGATGCATGGGACATGGTAATAGAGAATTCTTTCCTGGTTGGCATCAGCTCATTAATCAATACTCTTTGAGGGATGTCATTAATGTTCCAAAGTCATCTAATGTCACTTCTAAACTTATCTCTGCCATCTGATTATACTATACTCTCGATCTTCTCCATCAGAACAACATGAGATAGTTTATCAAACTCTTCACCAAAATCTAGTGTGAGAGGGTATGGGTTCTTTTTGGTTGACCCATGGAGATAATGAGAGCTTATGTGGGTCTGTCTAGATTTGACTTTCAGGGAGGCAAAAGCAGATATTTCTAGAATCTCTTCCTTCCATCCTTCTCCAAGGAGTCTTTGATTCTTGTCAGGAAGGAAAGCAGGAGATTGGAGGTAGTAACTAGTCACTCTGCTCTTCTTAGAAACGGTTAAGATTTATAGTTTCTTCCTTAAATACTGAAAGTCTAGGGGAAATAATTTTTAGGCTTAAGCTACTCTTTTAAAAAAATTTATTTTGAGTTCAAAGTTTTCTCCTTCTCTTCATTCCCCTCCCCCCATTAACTGAGAAGGTAATATGATACCCATTAAAATCATGTAAAATATCTTCACATGACTTATGTTGCAAAACAGCAAGAGAAATGAAGTGAGAAGATATATGCTTCAATCTTCATTCAGAATTAATCAGTTCTCATTCTAGAGGTGAGTACCATTTCTCATCATGGGACTTTTGGAATTACCTTGGATCACTATATTAATTAGAGTAGCCAAGTCTTTCATCGTTGATTAATGTTACAACAATGCCATTACTGTGTACAGTACTGTGTAGTTCTTCTCACTTCATTTTCATCAGCTCCCAGATTTTTCTAAAACCATCGAGCTCATCATTTCTAACAGCACAATAGTATTCCATCACAGTCATATACTACAACTTGTTCAGTCATTCCCCAACTTATGAGCAGCTTCTCAATGTTCAATTTTTCACCACCTTTAGAGCAGCTACAAATGTTTTTGTATATATGAATCATTTTCCTTTTCCTTTGATCTCTTGGGGTTATAGAACTAGTACTTCTACTTCTGGGTCAAAGAATTTGATAGCTCTTTGGTCTTAATTCCAAATTGCTCTCCAAAAAGGTTGGAACATTTCATAACTCCACCAATAGTGCCATAGTGTAACTACTCTTCTACATCCCCTCTAACGTCTATTATTTTTGCTTTCTCTCATATTAGCCGGTCTGGAAAGCATCTCAGACTTGTTCTGACTTGCGTTTCTCAGATTCTTAGTGATTTAGAGCATTTTTATGACTCTTGATAGTTTTGATTTATTCTTCTGAAAACTTGTCTGTACCAACTGGATAATGGTTCCTATTTCTATAGATTGGGATCAGTTCCCCATATATTTGGGAAATGAAACTTTTATCTGAAGCAACTTGATGTCCAATATTTTCCCGTTTCCTGCTTTAACTCTAATTTGGACTAAATTAGTTTTATTTGTTTAAAATTTTATTACATGCAATCAAAATTAGCCATTTTACTTCCCTTGCTATCTATCGATTTTTTGGTCATAAAATTTTCCTTATCTGCCAGGTAACTTTGTCCCACGTTCCCCTAATTTGCGTATGATATCACCTTTGTCTTTCAACTTTTTCTCAGTACACGGTGTGAGAAATTGGTTTATGACTGGTTTCTGCCAAATTGCTTTCCAGTTTTCTCAGAACTGCTTTTTGGTCAAATAATGACTTTTTGTCCCCAAGGTTTGAATTTTTAAGTTTATCAAATTCTAGATGGCAGTGGTCATTTACCTCCCTCTATTGTGCACTTAATCTTTAACACTGTTTTACTATTGTCTTACCCAATGCTAGATTGTTTTGATGACTGTCACTTTGTAATATAGTTAAATCTACCTTCTGCCTGTATTTTCTATTGATTTCCTTGATATTCTTCACCTTTTGTTGTTCTACACAAATTTTGTTACTATTTCATCCAACACTATAAAATAACAGGGTAATTTGATTGGTATGGCACTGAAGAAATAAATGTCAGTAGAATTGTCTTTTGAGTTATATTGGTTTAGCCTGCCCACAAGCAATGAATAGTTCCCAGGTTATTTAGATCTTTTTATGTGAAAAGTGTTCTAAAATTGTATTCATATAGTTTTGTAAGTGTGTCTCTTCAAGTAGACTCCAAGTATTTTATACTGTCTGTAGTTATTTTAAATGGAATTTCTCCTTCCTCTTAATACTGCGTTTTGTTGGTAAAGTTTGGAAACGGTGATGATTTATTTGGGGTTTATTATATTTCCTGAAAATTTTCTGGAAATTTTAATTGTTTCAATTTGTTTTTTTTTGCTTGATTGTCTAGTTCTTCATTATCCACAAAGAATGACAGTTTTGTTTCCCCACTGTCCATTTTTATTCCTGCAATTTCTTTTTCTTTTATTATTATAGCTACAATTTCTATTGTAATAATGAATAGTGGTGGTGATAATGGACATCTTTGCTTCACACTTGATCTTCTTGGAAAGCCTTCTAACTTATGTCCATAACAAATGTATGCTCTTGGTTTTAGAGTGATACTACTTACCATTTTAAGAAAGGCTCCATTTATTCCTATTCTTTCTGATGTCTTTAATAGGAATGGATGTATTTTGTTAAAACCTTTTTCTGTATTCATTAGTATAACCATATGATTTTGGTTGTTTTTGTTACTTAGATGTCAACTACACTTATAGTTCTAGTGATGTAAAACCAGTTCTGCATTCCTGGTATAAATTCCACCTGATCACAGTGTTATGATCTTTGTGATATATTGCTGTAGTTTCCTTGGCGTTTTTTTTTCTTTGAATTAGGAGTTCTGGAATTTGACAGTAATATTCCTAGGAGTTTCTATCTTCATATTTCTTTCAGGAGATGATTCCTGAATTTATTTTTGATTTTCTATTTTGCCTTTTGATTCTAGGAAATCAGTATAGATTTTCCTTAAAATTTCTTGAAATGTGTCTAGGTTCTTTTTTATGGCTTTTAAAATTTCCTCCCATTGATCTACTTTTCAATTCACTTGTTTTTCCAATGAAATACTCATTTTTTCATACATTTTCATTCATTTGTCTTTATTCTGTTCCCTGATGTCTCATGGAGCCATTATCTTCTATTTGCCCAATTCTATTTTTTTTGAGGCAATTACGGTTAAGTGAATAACCTAGGGGCACAGAATTAGCAAGCGTCTCAGGCTGAATTGGAATTCAGGTCCTCCAGTCTTGAAGGCAAGAAAGTATTCTATCCACTGTACCATCTAGCTGCTCCTTAATTCTAATCTTTAATTAATCATTTTCTTCACTGAGGTTCTAAGGTTCTTTTTCCATTTGGACAATTCTACTTCTTAAAAGGTTTTTTCATCAGCCTAGTTTTGTATCTCTTTTACAATTTGCTCAATTAAGTTTTGTAAGGTATTTCACCCTCCCTCAACCCGTTATTTTCTGCTCATCTTTTACCAAAATGTTTCTCTTTTCATAATTGTCTTGCATCGCTCTCCCATTCTTACTTGGTTTTTAACATAATTTTTCTTTTGCTCTTTCTTTATCTCACTCAGAAATAATTTTTGAGCTTGTGTCTAGTCTGCATTTTTTCTTTGCGGCTTTGCTTCCAAATCTTTTTCTGCCAATGGCTTCTGAGTTTGTTATTGATTTGCCATTGCCAAAGCAGCTTTTTATGGTCAGGGTCTTTATTTGTTCTTTGCTCATTTTTCCAGCTTTTTTTTTATTGACTTTGAACGCTTTATATTAAAGTTGGGAAGTAGGAGAGCTGTCCCTAGCTCGTTTTTTCTCAATCTGCTGTTTTCACAAATAATTCTTTGTGAAAATTTAGGGTTTCCAAGGTGTTGGAATGCAGAAAGACGCAGTCAATGCTACAACCTTCAAACCAAAGATCTGACAACACCACTGCACTCCTGCATGCCACCCCCACCAATGTCAAAGACCTTTTTTCATACCTCTTAAGTAAGCTGTCCTGTTCTGAAAAAAATATCTTACCCTGAGCTTTTGTTAGCTATACTACTCCAAAATTTAATTTGAGGGATTATTTTGAAGTTTTTGGTGTGGAATGTTAGGAGAGTTCAGCAGGAATGCTTATCTTGGTTGCACCCTCCCAGCTTCACTTTGGATAACTATTCCTTAATGGGAAAGAGGGTCCCAAGCACTGTGTGTGTGTGTGCGTGTCTCTCTCTCTCTCTCTCTCTCTCTCTCTCTCTCTCTCTCTCTCTCCCTATCTCTCTCCCTCTCTCTCTCTCTCTCTCTCTCTCTCTCTTTCTCACACACACACAATGTGTAGATGTGTGCATTCACTAGTGCATGTATAGGACGATACATTTAGTTATATCTACACATACACACAGGCATATATGTATGCACATATGAACGTACATGTGTGCATACACACATATACATATCTCCAAGTTTGACCCCATTCTGACGAAATGTGTATTTCACAATGGACAAATATAGCATAGCAGATAAATCCATTTGTCCAGGTTAACAAATTGGAAATTAGAGAAAAAATATGTAGAATATATGACAATCAATATACACAGTAGATGAGTCCTCCCATTGGGATTAAAAGAATTCAGCTCAACCAAGTGAGAGAGTCTCAGATATCTCCTATTCTGCACTCTTGTGATTCCAGTCTTCATAATTTTTCGAAGATCCCTGATAGTGATCAAGCAATCATTTTTTCCTCCAGTATCTGAGGATGTGTGTGAATCAATACTTGGACTGATTAAAGACAACAAAGTGACCTTATTATCTTAGACCTCACGTTCCTAGTAGCCATTTTTGCTCTGTTTTTTTTTTTCTAATCCAAGTCATGTTCCTTGGCAGAGAAAACAGAAGCAAAATAAACATTGGAGAAACACTTCAGCCCATAGACCTCTTGCCAGTAATTGTCTCATCCATCTGGAAGAGCTGTCTTTATACCTACCTCCACTCATCCTCTTTCCTCTCACATGGCTTTAGAAACAAAAATTCTCATTTTCATGCATTTAGCTTTCGTGGGCTAACTTGCTTCTGATTAAGGTAAAAGAGGATTCTTCAGATCAGCACTTTAACTTTGAGCTCATGTGAGACTAAATCAGTCTTAGAAATTCAAAGCTAGTAATTTATAAATTACCAATTAATTTAATAAAAATGACTGTATAAAGAAACAGAACTATGGAACTATAACCATCACTATATAACTATATATAAATATGTATATTCATATATGTCTGCATACATGTATATAGATATATAGATATGTATATGTCAATATATATAGATAGGTAGATAGATATGTGTATATATATCTATATATAGAGATGTATATATGTGTGTGTATGTGTAGATACACACACACATACACACATATATACAACTGTATATATGTATGCAGTTATATGCAGGAGATCTTCCCTGTGTGAACATGATTGGTACCTGGAAAATGCCACTTCAAGCAAATCAATGGACAATATAGACCGGTATGTTTCATTGAAACAGTGGGAAAAATTTTGTTTCTGACCCTTTATTATACATTTTATTATTCTAGGACACTGGCTCTGGAGTCACATCATTTCACTCCAAATCACACCTCTGTCATTTGCTACTTAGGTGACTTTCAGCGTTAATTAACCTCCTTCGCCCTTCATTTCCTCATCATAAAATGAGGACTCAATAACTAAAAGCTGGAGGACACTAAACGATTTTTAAGGTCTCTTTCAATTCTACACTTACAATCCTGAAAAATGAATCTAAAATCTACGAACAGAAATTTATTTTATTTTATGTTTAACACAACGTTGGTGATGACTGCAACCCAGAGGTAATTCTTAGAATGAACAGAGATTAAATGTTACCAGAGAAAAAAGGGTTTCATCAATGTCCCCAAGATCTTCTTATATTCGTATCATTCGCTTCTGAAATATCTACTGACAATTAGGAAGAAAAGGACCAGACAAAGACAAAATAGGATGGTCTTGGAAATATGTCAGTCTTAAGTATGAATGGTGGCATCTAATTGTATAAGTGGTCAATCCCTGAATATATATTCATGTTACAATTTTGGTTTGCCTCATCAACTTCCAGGGGAGGCAGCGTTAACGGATCTCTGTAGCATGAAATTTTGTGTTCAGATTGTGCCAGTAAAACGCACTAGACTATTACCATCACCTTTCAATTATTTGGGCAATATTCTGTGATCATAAATAGCAAGATAATTTCTCATCTGCGGACTGGTTAAAGTTTTCTCACTGGGAGTCCCCTAAGCAGCTCCCATGAAACAAATCCAGACTCAAACAAAATGTAACCTCATAACTTGGAGGACTCAAATAATAAATACCCAAATGATGACTAACATGTATTTGTATGTATATGAATACATAGCTTTTTCTGACTAAAATAAAATAAATAATAAAGTATTTAAATAGATGTATGCATACATACACAAATATGGAATTCATTGCTTCATTACTTGGCCATGAATTTATCTATTTATAATTACTTCTAATAAATAGGTTTGTGGGGGTGTGTGTATAAAAAATGATCAATTTTATTTCCCCACATTTTGAATTAAGCACCACTGTGTGCTAGAAAGTGCACTGAATTCCAAAAGGCGTCCCTTGTTTCAATGGAGAGTGGCAGAGCCCATTAAAGGCTCTGCCCGAACCCCAGTAAGCGTTCCTTGTGCACGAGTTGAACCTCAGCTATAGGGCAAGGAGAGGGGAAAGCTCAGCAAGCTTAAGGGAAAAGAAAGCTCACCTTGACTTGGAGAGGACTTGAGATGTCAGATTATCCTCTGGAGGAGTCGCCAAAAATATGATGAGGGTCAAGAAAGGTTCAGGAAGCGCTAGAGATCCCTGTCAACCTAGTCTGGAAAGGATTCACTGGACTGAAACAATCTTAAGTCAAGTAGGCAAAACAGTTTATTATTATTACACTTTTTAGCGGGCAAGAATACTTAGGGAACCTGCCATTTAAAGGAATTATAGATAAAGTTTATACAGATTATTGTATAGTAAGATGGGTGCCAAATACGCTAACTAGGTATTCTGTGGTGTGATTAGGGAGTAGTCAGTTCTTAAAAGAACATGTACTTTAGGTATGTACTGTGTAGGTATTTTACTCAATATTTATCGGGAAATAGCCCAAGGGGGAGCTACATGGAGGTGTGGTTTTAAGTCTGAAACGTCACTAAGTCAAACGATAGTCAGGATTGATCATAAAAAATCATACTTCTGTCACCAATGTCTTCTTAGACAAGATTTATGTAAAGGAGCTCACATAAATCTAAGTTGAAGATGCATATCACTGGTCAGCGAGGAATTAATGTCGCCATGAACCAGTGCACAGCTAGTTTAGTCAGCACGCAGCTGGCTCTAAGTGATAAATTCTATAGGTGCAGCTGGCTACTATGGTAGGAAGGGAAATAACGGTTCCTGCTGGGGCAGGCTGTCCTTGAACTGGAGGGAGACTGACTGAGAGAGTGTTTTGAGGTTAGAGAGAAATGTGATTTTTAAGAGAAATGTGATTTTTAAGAGAAATGTGATTTTAGAATTGGGGTCCAAGCACATGCACCCAAGCACCCCATCATAGTCATCCACCAGTTGTAAGTCCTCACTGCGTTATTCCTGCTCTCTCAGGGGAATTTGTGGTTAGCTCCTCAACCACAGCATGAAGTCTCTGGAATATTTAGGGTCTGGTTCTTCCTGCAGGCAGGACTGATGTGGGTAGAAACAGTGCCCTGAGAGGTAAAGTAATATTGATTGACTTTGTGAAGCCCTTGGTGCCCTAAACATCTCCCCTTACCACAACCTCCCCTTATCCTGGACCATATGATTACCCATTCTCACCCCTCATCCTGGGGAAACAAAAAATTCCTGTTCCTACCCCTGATCCTGGGGAATGGGATTTCCTTACCATGTGTCCATCATAGTCCTCACCCTGTGTCTTTATCTTGCAAGACCCTAGATCTCCTACACCCACAAGGAAACCCTAAAGTCATCCTACATAAAACTGGTCCTTTTTCTAAAGCAAGGCCTTTGTTTAGCTCCTCACTAAATCTCAGCTTCTGCATCAATAAACCTCCCAATGGCTACAGAGAAGATCTAAGTGAATTCATTCACATTCTGAAGCAGTTCTCCCATCTCTCTTTCTTCAACAGGACCTGAGAGAATTCCAACACATGTTGGAATGATTACATGTAGAGGGCATGGCAGACTTTTTGATGATCTGTTTTCCTGGACAAACATTAGTCACTACAATTCAAACTGCTTCCTTTTTTCCTCTGTTCTCTAAGATGGTGTCTTCTTTTTCTTGACACCATTGCAGTCATAGTCTGTGGATTCTCCTGGTTCTGTTTACTTTGTATGAATGAGGAACAAAGAATGAATGGGAAAGCTTTTATTAGACGTTTATGAAATGAACTGGGAATACATTTAGAAAAGTAAGTCTGTCCTCAAGGAGTTTATATTTGAAGACAAAAAATAGAGGACATTCCAATTGTGAGTCAGATGGAAAGAGCTTCATTGACCTCAGGTTGCAGCATACAAAGGACCACAGGTGAGTATTTCTTAGCAATAAAAAGTTCAGAGGTTTCACTCTGGTGCTGGAGTTGCAGTTTCGCTTTTAAGCAAGGCTCCCTGACTGAGGCCAAAGTATTTGAGGCTGAACAGTGAGGAGCCAATTTCCAGGAAGGAAGGAGGGAAAAGATGGGGAGCTATGAGAAGGCTTTGGAGGATGCCTTTAGGAGGGGTTGGAAGGAAGATCAGTCATGCTGGTCACTCATGGCAGGTAGGTCCATGGTCTCTGCCTCTCATTATATATATATAATACACACACACACACACACACACACACACACACACACACACACACATCCCTCCACTGTTTAGATTGATCTGGTCCTAGTAGGTGCCATGGCTGCATTGACATTGAGGCTGAAAACCAAAATTGTTCCACCTTCATGGTAGCAGTCTTGTCCTTTGTGGAAATGGTAGCATGTGGAAAGTCTGATCTGACAACCAAGCTCTTGATCATGGATAGATCTTTCCTGTCATCACAGGATTCCCATGTGAAGACAGGAATAGCCATTTACTACCTTCAGCAGGGGGAAGCAGCTAGATGATTAAGTGAATAGAGTGCTGGGTTTTGAGTCAGGAAGACCTGAGTTCAAATGGCCTCAAACATTTACTGTGTGCCCTTGAGCAAGTCACTGAACCCAATTTGTCTAAGAGCCAACTAGGTGGCTCATGGTGTAGAGTACTGGGCCTTTAGGAGTCAGGAAGCTCTTAGGTCACATGGCCTCAGACATTTACGACCTGTGTGGCATTCTGCTCCCACAGTTCCTCATCTCCACAGAGTGGGAAGGCAAGCTTCATTTCCTAAATCTCTTGGACTAATCTCGAAGCTTAGTCATCAGAATTACAATGCTACTGTGTTTGGGCGTTTCATTTCCACTGTGATTTTCCTTTTTTGTGCTGTCCTCCTGATTATGTTCACTTAATTCAATTAGTCCACATACTTTTTCCCATCTTTCTCTGAATACCTGTCATGCACTATTCCCCTTTTGTTTTCTTTTCCATTTTTTTTCAGACCTGGGATTTTACTAGCAATTCTAGGTGTGTTAACTCCTTCCACTTGCGTAGATTCAATAACTCATCCGCAATCTTAGGGGCTTCTAGGAGAGCTGCCTCAGAACCCTGAAAGGTTAAATGACAATCCAATGGTTATACAGTTTGAATATGGCAGGGTAGAACCTGAACTCTCATTTTCCTGAACTCAAGGTTAGCCTTCTATCTACTGTGGCCTCCTGTGTCTCATCATTTTTTTCTGTGCAAATAATCTAGCACTTTCATGTAGGTATGTATTAGGTACATTTTGAAGAATTTATTTTATTGCTTTTTTCAGAAAGATATCTACCTTTTCTCGTCCAATTGCCCTACTCCTCATTGAGAAAGAAACCAAATCAAAACTCCTATTATGTGCTTGTCAAGTCAAGCAAAATAAATTTCTGCATTGGCCATGTTAAAAAAAAAATAGTCTCATTCTGTACTCTAGCCTTACTTATAATCAGCTGAACCTGACATATCTTTTCCCAAACAACTGCTGTAACTCCCTCAGCCCCCACTCTAATAAAAGCATCAATAGGGCAATTGCAGTTCTGCACAGGCTGGGCTCGAACCCAGGGCTGCCTGGTTAAGGCCAGCTCCACCCTCCCTGTGCCAGGCTCCCTGTCCCAGAGGAATCATTGCCCTGTCCTCCTGAAGGGAGAATCAGAGGAGAGAGGAACCTAGACTGCGTTTGTCCCAGGGCGTCCATCAGGCATCAGAGCACCAACATGGTGCTGGCTTTCAGTCTGGGCTTCACAGAATTATTCATGGCTGGCAGACACTTGGGAAGTTATCAAGACCGAAGTCTGCGTTGTACAGAAGAAGGAACTGGGGCTCAGAGAGGAAGTGCTTTGCCCACCTTCACAAATGGAAACAACAGAGCGGGTCCAGGATTCGACGTTCGAACCCAGTTCCTCCCAATCCACATGCCCCACCCTCCCCTTAGGTTTCACCTGGCCCCCATCGCCTTCCCCCGTCTTCTATGCATCCTGTCACAGCTCCAGGCTCCAAAGAACCTCCAGCACAGGAAGCAGCCAGCCCAGGGCTCAGCCACCCTCGCGATCTTGAGCTGTGGACCCCTCCCGCGGAGACCTAACTGACCTGGCACGTGTGCACTCGCCCAGGCTTAGCTTTACCGTTGGGCCCATGCGCGTGACTCCTGCATCTGGAGAACGCGTGCTCATTTCGGTCCCCCTCGAGGCGTTGCTAGGGCTACAGCCGTCTCTAGGATCGATTCCTTGCTGTTACTGGCTTAGGAGTCACTTCACTTGGAGCGGTTGACGTTCTTTTTGGAGAATAGGCGAGGGCCCAGAGGAGGCCAATACATCAAGGGAGAACTCCTCGTGACTTCCCCCACCCTCTCTGTGACCCCCTGCCAACATGAAGAACATTTCTAACATCTTTAGGAGGAGCGTTGTGTCCCCATCTTCCTCCTCCTCCTCCTCCCCCCGCGCAGGGACAGCGGGGTCCCACCCTTCGGCCCGGATTCTTACATCATCAGAGTCAAGGACCTCGATAAGATACACAAAGCTGCCGAGCTTGGGGATGTGAAGAAGGTGCAGGAACTGCTGCTCCACGAAAAGGCCGGAGTCGACGATCTGGATAAAAAGGGCAGGTGAGAGGGCGGTGGGGGAGAGTGAAGGGAAGGCCCCCAGGAACAGCCTCAGACACCCCCCCCTCCACGGGGGCGCCTGTGCCTCGGCTACCCCTTGGCCAAGCTCTTCCCCTCAGCATCTGGGACAGAGCAGGGTCAGGCTCTGCCTGCTGGAGAGTGGATCCCAATCGTGACCACTGGCGTCCCCTCCCCCTCCTGCCTACCCATTTTGAATGAAGGGAAACTCCTTCACTTTTTCCTTTAGCCAGCCTCCAGCTGACTTCCGCCTCCTCAGTGGTGAGGTGGGAGCAAATGCTACCCTGTTCTAGTGAAATGTTGTTTTCAGCCTTTAAGTTGTGCCTGACTCTCTGGGAAGACTTTGGGAGATTTCCCTGGCACAGATACTGGAGTGGTTTTCCATTTCCTTCTCCTGGTCCTTTTACAGATGAGCAAATTGAGGCAAATAAGGTTAAGTGACTTGCCCGGGGCCACACAACGAATATTTGCCTAAGGCTAGATTTGAAGCCAGGAATATGAGTCTCCCTGATCCAAAGCCAGCACTCCTATCCCCTGGGCCACCTAGCTGCCCCATCTGGAGAAATATGGTCACTGTATGTGGAATGTAAAAGCAACAAGGCAGAAAAGAAATTTCTGCTTTTATTAATCGCGTTCTATGTGTCAGTCACCCAGCTAATCACAACCGATAGAAAGAAATCTGGAGGCTGTCTCTGCTTGCTAGGAGGTCAGTCGAATGGAGATGGTAATCTACAAGGGAGGCTAGGAAGGAGAGGATCAGATACTTAGGAGGAGATCCGGGCAAAACTAGTGTTACAAAACGAAGACTGTAGGGAATATCAAGCAGATAAGTGTTCTAGTTTGACAAGGCTTCAAAGAGATCAAGTCGGATGAGAAATGAGAAAAGACCATTAGATTTGGCAGTTAAGGCAGCATTGGTATCTTTGGAGATTTTACAAGCCAGACTAATGTTAAAAGAAAGAGTCCAGAAAGGAAGTGGAGACACGTGTTTTCAGGAATCCTCTTAGAGCACAAATTAGGCAAAAATGCCAAGAGAAATGTGAGATGAGAGTGAGGACAGGTTGACGAAGTAAAGATGTTTTTGGGAATGGGGAAGGAGGGAAGTAGCCATTAGGCAGGGAAAGATTGAAGAAAGCAAGAATAGGAATGAGAGAGGGGCGATACGCTGGAGGAGATAAGATAGAATGCGATGAGTTGGACCTATAGAAGCATTTTCTTTTTTTTTTTTTTCTTCTTTCCTTGACTTGTCTAATAGCTTTTTTTTTTTATTTAACTTTTAACATTTATTTTCACAAAATTTTGGGTTACAAATTTTCTCGCCTTTTATCCCCTCCCCCCCAAACCCAGGCATTCTAATTGCCCCTGTGACCTATCTGCTCTCTCCTCTATCCTCCCTCCCTGCCCTTGTCTCCGTCTTCTCTTTTGTCCTGTAGGGCCAGATAGCTTTCTTGACCCCTTAACCTGTATTTCTTGTTACCCAGTGGTAAGAACATTACATTTGGTCCTAACACTTTGAGTTCCAACTTCTTTAGCCCCCTCCCTCTCCACCCCTTCCCCTTGGAAGACAGGTAATTCAATATAGGCCAAATCTGTTTAGTTTTGTGCCAGGCCTAGAGGCCTGTGGGCTACCCGAGTCTTACCTTACCTCTATCGGAGGTCTTCGGTTGGCCAAACCGGATGCTCGTATGAGAGAAAGGACGTTCCAGAGTCGAACAAGGGTTGAGCTTTATTTCAGGGTCTAGTTACAAGTGCAGGGGAATTCTTCCTTAGGAGGGAGCGAAGAATCTCCCAAGGAGGCAAAGATCTTATAATAAGAGATTGGAAGTAGAAGTGTAAGTGGGGAGAGAGGGGGAGGGGAGAGAGGAAAAGCGGAGCCTTGTTGTCCTCACACGTGGCCCCTCCGGCCAAGAGAACTTTCTGGCTTTCCTGATCCTACTTAAGCTCTCCAGCCGCATAGTTTGCATCTGAATATCGTGCTGTTAGGTGTGCCCAGGTCCGGGACAATCTCGAAGGCGGGGAGAGCTCTCTCCCATCACGTTTTTCACGGGAAGAGGCGGAAATACACGAGATAGCTCGGTTCACCTCGATTCCCAGTCGTTTCCTGGGGGGGCCTCGTGAGAACTCTAAGATTTAGAAGTTCCCACCTTTACCCGCCCGAGGCTGTCCACATGGAATTGAGCTTCCATCTCCAGCAGTTTTGCAAATGATTTCCATACTAGTTGTGTTGTATAGGACTAACTATATTTCCCTCCATCCTATCTTGTCCCCCATTACTTCTATTTTCTTATGGTCCTTTCCCTCCCCATGAGTGTCGACCTCGTATTGCATTCTCCTCCCCCTGCCCTCCCCTCCATCTTCCCCACCACCCTGCTTGTACCCCTGTCCCCCACACTCCTGTATTATGAGATAGGTTTTCCTATCAAAATAAGTGTGCATTATATTCTTTCCTTTAGTGGAATGTGATGAGAGTAGACCTCATGTTTTTCTCTTCCCTCCCCTCTTTATCCCACCACTAATAAGTCTTTTGCTTGCCTTTTTTATGAGAGATAAATTGCCCCATATAACTTCTCCCTTTCTCCTCCCAATATTTCTCTCTCACTGCTTGATTTAATTTTTTTTTAAAGATATGATCCCATCCTCTTCAATTCATTCTGTGCACTCTTTCTCTATGTATGTGTGCGTGTGTGCATGTGTGTGTGTGTACTCCCACCCAGTGCCCAGTTACTGAAATGTTTCAAGAGTTACAAATATTGTCTTTCCATGTAGGAATGTAAACAGTTCAACTTTAGTAAGTCCCTTATGACTTCTCTTTGCTGTTCACCTTTTCATGGTTCTCTTCATTCTTGTGTTACAAAGTCAAACTTTCTTTCCAGCTCTGGTCTTTTCATCAGGAAAATTTGAAAATCCTCTATTTCATTGAAAGACCATTTTTTCTCCTGAAGCATTATACTCAGTGTTGCTGGGTAGGTGATTCTTGGTTTTAGTCCTAGTTCCTTTGACTTCTGGAATATCCTATTCCATTCCCTTCGATCCCTTAATGTAGAGGGTGCTAGATCTTGTGTTATCCTGATTGTATTTCCACAATACTTGAATTGTTTCTTTCTAGCTGCTTGCAATATTTTCTCTTTCACCTGGGAATTCTGGAATTTGGCCACAATGCTCCTAGGAGTTTCTCTTTTTGGGTCTCTTTCATGCGGTGTTCTGCGGATTCCTTGAATATTTATTTTGCCCTCTGGTTCTAGAATCTCAGGGCAGTTTTCCTTGATAATTTCATGGAAGATGATGTCTAGGCTCTTCTTTTGATCATGGTTTTCAGGTAGTCCCAGAATTTTTACATTGTCTCTCCTGATTCTATTTTCCAGGTCAGTTGTTTTTCCGACAAGATATTTCACATTATCTTCCATTTTTCGAATCTGCACGCTATGTTCTGAGATATCGGTCTTTCTCATAAAGTCTTTAGCGTCCATCTGTGCCATTCCAGTTTTGAAAGATCTATTTTCTTCAGTGAGCTTTTGAATCTCCTTTTCCATTTGGTTAATTCTGCTTTTGAAAGCATTCTTCTCCTCATTGGCCCCTTGCACCTCCCTTGCCAACTGAGTTAGGCTAGTTCTCAAGGTGCCAATTTCTTCAAGATTTTTTTGGTTCTCCTTTAGCAGGGAGCTGATCTGCTTTTCATGCTTCTCCCTCATCCCTCTCATTTCTCTTCCCAGTCTTTCCCCCACCTCTCTAACTTGATTTTCAAAATTCCTCTTGAGCTCTTCCATGGCCTGAGCCCATTGGGTGGGCTGGGACACAGAATCCTCGATTTCTGTGTCTTTGCCTGATGGCAAGCTTTGTTCCTCCCCATCAGAAAGGAAGGGAGGAAGTGTCTTTTCTCCGAATAAGTACCCTTCAATAATTTTATTTCTTTTCCCTTTTCTGGGCATTCTCCCCAACCAGTGACCTGACCTCTGAATGTTCTCCTCACACCCACCTCGCCTCCTGGTCCTCCCAGCCAGCGTTTGGGGACTGAGATTCAAATGCTGCTTCCCGCCTTAGGGTTTTTGCGGGGGCAGGGCTGCTATTCAGTGTGAGAATTAAGTTCAGGTGGTCAGGGGCAGGGCCGCCTCTCTGGCTCAGTTCCCTCAGGGGGTTTATGCACAGACCTTCCACTATGGATCCAGGCTCCCGCCCGTTTGGGGAGCTCCTGTCTGTAGCCGCCTCTCAGCTTCTATCTCCTGGGGGGGCCCGGCCATGGGGGCACCCCACTCCCCTCTCGACCCGCCAAAGAGACTCTCTCACCTATCCCCGTCAGTCACCTGTTGGTGGGGGTCTTGTGCCGCCGCTGGAGATCCCGTCCCGTAGCCTGCTCGGATCTTTTCCTCACGGTGTCTCGGCCACGACAGGGCTGCCCTCTGCTCCCAGTCCCGGCGCCCAGTCCACGGCGCGAAGGACCCCCCGCGAGAGGTTTGCAGGTCTCTCCGGAACAGAAATCTCCCTTGCTCCAATATTCCGTGGTCTCTGGGTGCAGAATTCGCCCTGGGTTGGTCCCCTCTAGCCGTTCTGTGGTTTGTGGGTTCGGAGCTATGTGTATGTGCGTCTTTCTACTTCGCTATCTTGGCTCCGCCCCCTGAAGAAGCATTTTCATGTGGGATGAATGAAGGAGGAGATACTGACAGAAGGCATTTGGATGATGTTAGATGAGAAGAAGTGGGGACAGGGTGGTCTCAAGTAATAGCCTCAATTGTTTTCAGCCAAATATGAGACAAGATTTTTAGCTGAGGAGGTGCAGAGTGAAATATGGGAGCTTTGAGGAGGGATGAAAAGGTTTGGAAGAGCAGCTGTGGTAAGTGTAAGGTGACCGGTTTTTCAGGTGTAGTTTATAGAATCAGCTTCCTTACTCTCTCAGCATACCTAATATAGCTATCCGATTAAATGTGTATGTTTGAGTTTCTCATGGGGTATGGACTGGATATATGGTGTCATGCTATAGGGAACTCCCTTTGCACTGCAGGCCAGTATCTTTCAGCAAATTAGAATCTTAGATAGTTACTTAGATCCCTGAGAGGTTAAGTGACTGGCCTAGGTCACACTGCCAGTGGGAGTCAGAGGTAGTTCTTGCCAGCTCCAAGGCTTGCTTTCTCTCCCCTGTGCTGTACTGCCTTTCTGGAGTGTAATTGACGACGCAAGCAAGGGGATCTTTAAACATGAGTCACAGAAATTATCCATGGGAAAATTAAGTTCCAAGTGTATTTATAAAAGACATATATGTTTTATTTTGTCTGTGAAACATTGGAAGTCTGTGGAATCCAGGATGGGCATTTGATGGTTCCCAGCGCATTATTCATTTGCCCCAATCTACGTTTGTACATTTTCATAATTGTTGAAAATATACACAAATTATTAGATGTGTTCTTAGAAACAACGAAATGCTGTCCTGTTGTTACCATACCCCTATGTTGAATGTAATTTCCAACATTAGTCATTCATTACCTTTCAAAATTAGAAGTGATAACTATATATTGAGTTTCAATTAATATTTTTGCTTATCCTAAAAGCCAAGAAATGCCAGTATTGGCATGATCCTTGTGAACCGTTGCCTTCACAATTACAGGCCCAAAGTAGGAATGGCTGAGAGAGAACAGCCTCATAGGTTAAAGCAGCTGAGGTACTGGCTCATTGAAATGGCTGAAGTCAAAGGCTTTCATGATTGTCTGGCTATCCTCATTGACCTTGTTCTGATACATAAGCTGTGATTTGCAGACTAATATAATAACTTTTGCCCTTCCCATAAATATATATTGTTTTATTGAGATGGTTATTAAAAAGCATTTCAGCAGAGTAATGATAACGGAAATGAGTGTAGTCACCTATTTGTTTAATATACAAATGTAGTCTAAAACTGAAGAAATACAAAAACATACAACCAGTCACTGTACAGTTTGAAAAATGCTAGTCCCTTTTCAAGGTTGAGATACTTTTCACTGTGTTCAGTCGTGCTGAAAGAAGTGAACCCTAGCCCGTTGATCCTGCATGGTATGGCAACTAGATAATTATTGCCTAGTTGGAAGATTAACTGTAATTACCATGGATAGAGACATTCCCAGAATGATGAATGTTGTAATTGCTAACAGCAACTACAGGTGAAGTGAGGTTGAAAGTTGTCACAGACTTTTGTCGCCCCTGTCTTTGTGGTTATATTCTTCCCTAAAATACACAGCAACCAAGGTGCCCTCCCCACATAGTGCCACTCAGGTAGTATGATGGCTGACCCACTTATCTTTCACTTTCTTCATCTTTCCCCTAACAATAAACATTTGAGGCTGTTTTGCTTCCTTCCGTTCTCATTTCTTTTACCACTCATAACTAAGTTTGTTATTTCTCAGATGTATATCAACACATTTTTAAATTCCTTTCCCTCTCTTATCAGTGCCCTCCTAGGAATATCTCTATCTACCCAGGCTCTTTTACCCTGCTTCCCTTTTCCCTTTGTGCCTTTTATGAGTAAAATGAAATCCTACCCTAATCATACCTGATAGGGATGGGATACAACTGGATTAAGAAGAATTAGTGCAGATGGCAGAGTAGAAAGACACACGTATGGTAGCTCTGAACCCACAGCCCATAAAATATCTGTAAAGAAGAACTCCCAACAAATTCTGGAGCAGCAGAAGCCATAGAACAATGAAGCGGAGGAGATTTCTGTTTCAGAAAGCCCTGAAAAACCTAGGAAAGGTCTGTCGCGCCCTGGACCCGGCGCCCAGCTCAGCCCTACCTTGGCCTCGACGCACCGAGAGGAGCAGATCCAGGCAGGCTTTGGGGAGGGAGTCTCCAGCAGCCTTGCAGATCCCTCCAGCCACAGGCGCCAGGGTGAATGAGGGAGTCTTTTTGGCTTGCCAGGAGGGGAGTAGGGAGTCTCCATAGCTCGGGCCCCCTTGGGAGGCAGCAGCGGGAGCAGAAACGAACAGGGGCTCCCCAAGCAGGCAGGAGCCTGGATCCATTGTTGAAGGTATCTGCATAAACCCCCTGAGGGAACTAAGCCCTGTGTGGCAGCCCTGCCCCCACCTGAGCACCTGAACTTAATCTCACACTGAATAGCAGCCCCGCCCCCTCCCAAAGCCCTGAGGCTGGGAAGCAGCATTTGAATCTCAGACCCCAAGCGCTGGCTGGGTGGATCTGGAGGTGAAGTGGGTGTGAAGAGGACATTCAGAAGTCAAGTCACTGGCTGGGAAAATGCCCAGAAAAGGGGAAAAAAATAAGACTATACAAGGTTACTTTCTTGGTGAACAGGTCTTTCCTCCCTTCCTTTCTGATAAGGGAGAAAAATGCTTACCATCAGAGAAAGACACAGAAGTCAAGGATTCTGTATCCCAGCCCACCCAATGGGCTCAGGCCATGGAAGACCTCAAAAAGGATTTTGAAAATCAAGTTAGAGAGGTGAAGGAAAATCTGGGAAGTGAAATGAGAGAGATGCAAGTAAAGTATGAAAAGCAGGAGGGGCGGAGCCAAGATGGCGGAGTAGAAAGACGCACATACACATAGCTCCGAACCCACAACCCATAGAATGGCTACAGGGAAGTAACTCACGGCGAATTCCGCACCCAGAGGCCACGGAACATTGGAGCGAGGGAGATTTCTGTTCCAGAGAGACCTGCAAACCTCTCGCGGGGGGGTCCTTCGCGCTGCGGACTGGGCGCCGGGACTGGGAGCTGAGTGCAGCCCTGCCGCGGCCGCAGCACCAAGAGGAAAAGATCCGAGCAGGCGGGTCCCTCCACCCACAGAGGGATCTGCAAACCTCTCGCAAAAGGTCCGTCGCGCTGTAGACACAAAGCCCAGCCCAGACCTGCTGCGGCCACGGCTGCGGCACCGAGAGAAACAGATCCGAGCAGGCTTCAGGGACGGGATCTCCAGCGGCCGCACAAGTCCCTCCACCCACAGGTGACAGGGGTGGGTGAGAGAGTCTCTTTGGCGGGTCGAGAGGGGAGTGGGGTGCCCCCATAATACAGGCCCCCCCCCGGGAGGTAGAAGCTGAGAGGCGGCTGCAGACAGGGGCTCCCCAAACGGGCGGGAGCCTGAATCCATTGCGGAAGGTCTGTGCATAAACCCCCTGAGGGAACTGAGCCTGAGAGGTGGCCCTGCCCCGATCTCAGCACCAGATCATAATCTCATACTGAATAGGAGCCCTGCCCCTGCCAAAAGCCCTGAGGCTGGAAGCAGCATTTGAATCTCAGACCACAAACACGGGCTGGGAGGATCAGGAGGTGAGGTGGGTGTGAGGAAAATATTCAGAGGTCAAGTCACTGGCTGGGAAAATGCCCAGAAAAGGGAAAAGAAATAAGACTATAGAAGGTTACTTTCTTGGCGAACAGGCATTTCCTCCTTTCCTTTCTGATGAGGAAGAACAATGCTTACCATCAGGCAAAGACACAGAAATCAAGGCTTCTGTGTCCCAGCCCACCCAATGGGCTCAGGCCATGGAAGAGCTCAAAAAGAATTTTGAAAATCAAGTTAGAGAGGTGGAGGAAAAGCTGGGAAGAGAAATGAGAGACATGAAGTCAAAGCATGAACAGCAGATCAGATCCCTGCTAAGGGAGACCCAAAAAAATGTTGAAGAAATTAACACCTTGAAAACTAGCCTAACTCAATTGGCAAAAGAGGTTCAAAAAGCCAATGAGGAGAAGAATGCTTTCAAAAGCAGAATTAGCCAAATGGAAAAGGAGATTCAAAAGCTCACTGAAGAAAATAGTTCTTTCAAAATTAGAATGGCACAGATGGAGGCTAATGACTTTATGCAAAACCAAGAAATCGCAGAACAAAGAGAGAAGAATGGAAAAATGGAAGATAATGTGAAATATCTCATTGGAAAAACAACAGACCTGGAAAATAGATCCAGGAGAGACAATTTAAAAATTATGGGACTACCTGAAAGCCATGATCAAAAGAAGAGCCTAGACATCATCTTTCATGAAATTATCAAGGAAAACTGCCCTGAGATTCTAGAACCAGAGGGCAAAATAAATATTCAAGGAATCCACAGAACACCGCCTGAAAGAGATCCAAAAAGAGAAACTCCTAGGAACATTGTGGCCAAATTCCAGAGTTCCCAGGTCAAGGAGAAAATACTGCAGGCAGCTAGAAAGAAACAATTCAAGTATTGTGAAAATACAATCAGGATAACACAAGATCTAGCAGCCTCTACATTAAGGGATCGAAGGGCATGGAACAGTATATTCCAGAAGTCAAAGGAACTAGGACTAAAACCAAGAATCACCTACCCAGCAAAACTGACTATAATACTTCAGGGAAAAAATGGTCTTTCAATGAAATAGAGGATTTTCAAGTATTCTTGATGAAAAGACCAGAGCTGAAAAGAAAATTTGACTTTCAAACACAAGAATGAAGAGAACCATGAAAAGGTGAACAGCAAAGTGAAGTCATAAGGGACTTACTAAAGCTGAACTGTTTACATTCCTACATGGAAAGACAATATTTGTAACTCTTGAAACATTTCAGTATCTGGGTACTGGGTGGGATTACACATGCACACACGCTCACATACATAGAGACAGAGTGCACAGAGTGAATTGAATAGGATGGGATCATATCTTTAAAACAAAATGAAATCAAGCAGTGAGAGAGAAATATATTGGGAGGAGAAAGGGAGAAATTGAATGGGGCAGGTTATCTCTCATGAAAGAGGCAATCAAAAGACTCATTAGTGGAGGGATAAAGAGGGGAGGTGAGAGAAAAACATGAAGTCTACTCTCATCACATTCCACTAAAGAAAAGAATAAAGTGCACACTCATTTTGGTAGGAAAACCTATCTCACAATACAGGAAAGTGGGGGATAAGGGGACAAGCAGGGAGGGGGGGATGATAGAAGGGAGGGCATGAGGAGGAGAGTGCAATTCGAGGTCGACACTCATGGGGAGGGATAGGATCAAAAGAGAATAGAAGTAATGGGGGACAGGATAGGATGGAGGGAAATATAGTTAGTCCTATACAACACAACTATTATGGAAGTCATTTGCAAAACTGCACAGATATGGCCTATATTGAATTGCTTGCCTTCCAAAGGGAAGGGGTGGGGAGGGAGGGAGGAAGAGAAGTTGGAACTCAAAGTGTTAGGATCAACTGTCGAGTAATGTTCTTGCCGCTAGGAAATAAGAAAAACAGGTAAAGGGGTATAGAAAGCTATCTGCCCCTACAGGACAAAAGAGAAGATGGAGACAAGGGCAGAGAGGGATGATAGAAGAGAGAGCAGATTGGTCATAGGGGCAATTAGAATGCTTGGTGTTTGGGGGGGGAGGGGATAAAAGGGGAGAAAATTTGTAAGCCAAAATTTTGTGAAAATGAATGTTAAAAGTTAAATAAATAAATTTAATAATAAAAAAAAAAGTATGAAAAGCAGGTCAACACCTTGCTAAAGGAGACACAAAAAAATGCTAAAGAAAATAACACCTTCAAAAATAGGCTAACTCAGTTGGCAAAAGAGGTTCAAAAAGCCAACGAGGAGAATAATGCTTTCAAAACCAGAATTAGCCAAATGGAAAAGGAGGTTCAAAAGCTCACTGAAGAAAATAGTTCTTTCAAAAGTAAAATGGGACACATGGAGGGTAATGAGTTTAGGAGAAACCAAGAAATCACAAAACAAAACCAAAAGAATGAGAAAATGGAAGATAATGTGAAATATGTCATTGGAAAAACAACTGACCTGAAAAATAGATGCAGGAGAGACAATTTAAAAATTATGGGTCCACCTGAAAGCCATGATCAAAAAAAGAACCTAAACATCATCATCTTTTCAATTTTGAAAGAATCCACAGATCCGCTCCTGAAAGAGGTCCATAAAGAGAAACTAATAGGAACACTGTGGCCAAATTCTATAGTTCCCTGGTCAAGGAGAAAATATTGCAAGCACCTAGAAAGAAACAATTCAAGTATTGTGGAAATACGATCAGGTTGACACAAGATCTAGCAGCTTCTATGTTAAGGGATAGACGGGCTTGGAATATCATATTCCAGAAGTCAAAGGAACTAAGACTAAAACCAAGAATCACCTACCCAGCAAAACTGAGTATAATACTTCAGGAAAAAAAAATGGTCTTTCAATGCAATAGAGGACTTTAAAGCATTCTTGATGAAAAGACCAGAGCTGAAAAGAAAATTTGACTTTCGAACACAAGAATGAAGAAAAGCATGAAAAGGTAAACAGCAAAGAGAAGTCAGAAGGGACTTACTAAAGTTGAACTGTTTACATTCTTACATGGAAAGACAATATTTGTAACTCTTGAAGCTTTTCAGTATCTGGGTAGTGGGTGGGATTACAGACACACACACGCACATGAGCACACACACAAACAGAATGCACAGAGTGAAACGAAGAGGATGGGATCGTATCTTAAAAAAATGAAATTAAGCGTTGAGAGAGAAATATATTGGGAGGAGAAAGGGAGAAATGCAATGGGGCAAATTATCTCTCATAAAAGAGGCAGGCAAAAGACTTTTTAGTGGAGGGGAAAAGAGGGGAGGTGAGAGAAAGACATGAAGTTTACTCTCATCACATTTGACTCAAGGAAGAAATAAAATGCACACTCATTTTGGTATGAAAACCTATCTTACAATACCTAAAGTGGGGGAGAAGGGGATAAGCAGGGTGGGGGGGATGATGGAAGGGAGGGCAATGGGAGGAGGGAGCAATTTGAAGTTAACACTCTTGGGGAGGGACAGGATCAAAAGAGAGAATAGAAGCAATGCGGAGCAGGATAGGATGGAGGGAAATAGAGGTAGTCTTTCACAACACGACTATTATGGAAGTCATTTGCAAAATTACACACATATGGCCTATATTGAATTGCTTGCCTTCCAAAGGGAATGGGTAGGGAGGGAGGGTTGAAGAGAAGTTGGAACTCAAAGTTTTAGGAATAACTGTTGAGTACTGTTTATGCTACTGGGAAATAAGAAATACAAGTAATGGGGTATAGAAAATTATCTTGCCCTACAGGACAAAAGAGAAGATGGGGATAAGGGACGGGAGGGATGTTAGAAGAGAGGGCAGATTGGTGATAGTGGCAACTAGAATGCCCAGCGTTTTGGGGTGGGGGAAGGAGAGAAATGGGGAGAAAATTTGGAACCCACAATTTTGTGGAAATGAATGTTAAAAGTTAAATAAATTAATTAATTCAAAAAAGAATGATATAAGCACTGATATGCTTGTCAGGTTTGGTAAAAGCACTTGACATCAATGACCTTGTTTGCCTAAAGCCAAAACAATAGCAAAAATAAGGTTGAGAACTACCCTTCACATCTTCAACTCTCTTTGCCAAGTCTTCAAAGAAATTCCTTTTTCTGTTAGGATAGGAATTACACTCCTGGTTGCAGTCATAGGACAGAAAAGGGCTAAACTATAGAAAGTATGATAGTTCTCCCACTTATGTGAATACAGTGTGGTGAAAGGGCTCACTTTTGTAAAGGGAAGGCAGGTCATTCCATTTCATTTCATTCTTTAACCTGGAAGGAAGACCTACATAGGTAAATTCATTCATACACATGCATATATATATACATATATATGTATATATATATGTATATATATGTACGTATGCACACAAAAATACACACTTGTATATGTATATACGGATACGGTACAAAAAATACTCCAGAGCAAAGCAAATTACTTCAAAATTGCTAATAGCAAATCAAGCCAAAAAGCAAAAGAAATCCATTTTTTCCCTTATTAGATAAGATTAAGTACCTTGTAAAAATAAATCTAACTAAAGTTTGGTAAACTTTTTAATGAAAATGTAAAGTTTAAAGAAGCCAATGTAAAGTTGTGAAGGGTAAATTTGGCATAATTCATTGAATTCCTCCAACTACACTAAATTCTTGTATGGAATGACTAGATTAAAACACATGATCATCTATACTATACATAACATTTTAAAATTTTTTATACAAAATTGCTACCCAGTTTAATATTTCTCAGAAATGGCACCCATTGCATATGTGAAAAATCATAGATAATGGGAACTGCTATTAGACTGTACGAAGCTATTCATCTTCCACAAATAAAAGCCAGTGATTACACAAACTGCAATTTTGGACACAGAGCAAGAATTGTTATTAAAGGGTAAAAAATAAATACTGAGATAAATAAAAAATTAGTAGGGAAACAAAAACAATTTTTAAAAAACAGAGTTAGTATCACATAAAAATAATTAATGCTTAAAGCATAATGATACTTTTAAAAATAGGATTCCTGTTCTAAATTTTATAGGAAAATAGTGCCTGATCTTTGGAATTTCCATGGATCTCTTCTAACACTAGGAGGAAAAGATGTATCTCCAGTCACTGGTCCAAGTTATCTGGCTGGCTCCTCAGAATGCAAAGTCTCCCTGTGTTCATTGGTAGGAGGTAGAGTTTGGCTTGTCTGGGCTCTTGTCGTGTTGGGTGAGGGGATAGTTGTAGAATGGTTGGCTCCCTGTCTTACATCATGGAGGGCAACAATGAATGTTGTCTCTGGCCTTGTAAAAGTTGGAGGTCTCAAGGAATGTGTTTGATATTTGAGAGTTGTGTGGGGTTTGAGTATATTCTCCACAAAGGTAACAGACAATGTTATGGGCCCAGATATCCCTTTTGTGGGTGCCAAGGACAAACATGTATTGGGATGATCCTTATACCAGGATGGTGCTGGGCAGCTGAGCCAGATTCTCTTCACATCTGAGAGTCTGACCTCTCTGGTGTAGTGACCTCAGGTTGTCCTGGAGTTGGTGCAGGGTTTTCTCCTGAAAGTTGAAGGAGAGAAGGACATGGAGGCAGGAGGACTGGTGCCCATCCCTGAAGCTGAGGCAGTTGTACAGAGGACATCTGGTGGAATTGCTATAGATATTGATCCCATACTGGAGTTCTCCATGGTAGTTGTTGGTGCTCTAGATGGGATGATTGGGAGAAGAGAGGAAAGTCTCCCAGTCAGGCTGGTTTGTAAAGGAGTACTTGAGTCAGAGGTAGCTGTTGTTTCATCTGAAGTCAAGGCGAGCAACAGGCTCCTGGTTGCCACGTTCACTCCTGCAGATGTCTTAGGTACAGCAGTGGCTCTTCTTGAAAAATAGGTTGACTGTGTGTGAGAGAGGGTGTCTTGATTTCTGGCCAATTGTCCCAGTGGGAATCTGGTCGCTGGTGTCCTGAATTGAAGATAGTAGAGGATATATTCTATATGGGATTCATAGACTGAAATGCAACATGATAATCAAGTCTATTAAATGTCCAATGTAAGGCACAGGTTTTACAAGTATTAAATCTAGAGCTCTGACTTTGACATTTTAACTTCTCTTAAATGTACTCACTCCCTGCAACAATGAAATAATCAGCCTACTTTGGCCAAGAGTAGACTTCAAGTGACTGAGTCTGTATCTCTTAACAATAAGAAAACAGCAAAAGGTACTAATAAAGCAATTTATAAAACAACTAAATTATGATTACCCCAACCTTATTTTTTCATTAAAAAAATTAGCAATACTAACAACTGGTAAAAAAAATTAAAATAATGATAAAAGCATGGCACATCCTTATCATCAGAGGACAAAATGCCCCATGGTATAGACATCAAGCCTTCATGAAACATATAAGGCCTAGCAAGAATATCAGGAAGATGAAAAACTGCAAAATCTCTTCTTAGACATTCAAAATTCCTAATTTGTGTGACACTTCAAAAAGCAAGTTGGAATGATCGTGGATTGTCATTCGATTATGCCTAGTTTTACTGAGATGTGTTCTACTGGAGGACAATGGAAAAAATAGCTTCATGGGTTAAATGAGTCATTTGGAGTTTTTCAAATAATTATTTAACAAAATAAAATTAAACACATTACGTATTCTATTTGACACAAATCATGTTGTTAATGACAAACTATTTCCAAAAATAAAAGCTAAAATGTCAACATTTTCAACTTACAGTTGAGAGATTCAGTCTCTTTTCAACCAAACCATTATTTGGCCATTTCCTCACCAAATTCCTGTTACTATATAAGTTTGTGTGTATATGTACATGTGAATATACACATATATGTATGTATTCATCTATTCATATACACACACATGTATTCAGATAGGGAAATCCAGCTACTTCTCTATAACTCTGTTGACGGTCTCCAAAAGAATCTGCAACAGAAAAATTCGTCATCATCAAGCCCACCTGATGATGAACCTCAGACTAAAAAGGACATGTCTTAACAAAAAAAATTTTTGAATGATTCTATTCTCCTTTCCACAACTGCTTTGGAAAATATGTATCTGTATATGTGTATGGGAAAGCTGCCTCCTCAAAAACCTTATCTCAGAACAGGAGGTAAGGAAACTTATTTCTCTAATTGCAAGCTCAGTTCACATCTTTGGGATAACCCCATAGAGCCTAGCAATGACCTTGGTAAAGTAACTGCTAGAGAACTAGAGAATTCTCTGACCCACTGGTATTTAAATTTCCATGGGTTCAGCTTTTCAGTGATAAGCTTATTCCCAAAAGCAAATTTTTTTTTTTTTTCTGGACCAAAGTAGACTCTAGTCATCAAAATCTGGAATGTCATTGTAAGAGTAGCCCGTGTAGCATTTGGGAACATAGTAGGCAATGCACAAAAGGTAGAATCCTGGCAGGAATACCAGAATTTCAATTACCAGAACAGAAATGACTCATTCTGCCCCACCTTTGCTGATATATCCAGCTAATAGCAGAGCGCCTATGACATTGTGAAAGGTGCCAATCATAAATAGTACTATGGCAACAGCAATAACCTTGTAAGGGATTTTGGGAGGGCTCTTCTTAAAGTTTTCGAATTTCCCTGATTAAGTGATGAAGTTTTCATTATTTTATATTTATCATATTATTTGTATAAGTAATACCTTTATTGAAATCAAATGAGAACTTTCATTGACATACGTTTCAAAAAAAAAAAAAAAAAAGAAATGCTTTGTAGTGAAGTCCCAGTAAAGCTTTGTTGTTTTACGTAAGATGAATCATTTTCAAATCTCTCCATATTTGTTTTGGTTTACTAAACTATGTTTAAGCTAATATTTATAGATGCTCTGATCTTTTCTGTGTTCTCTTTTGTGAATTTACTATTACAAATTTGGGAATTTTCTTTTCTCGAGACTAAATACAAATAGGATCATTTTCTATATAAGGATACTTTGTTTTGGTACTTTCCCCACATGCTATATATATTGCAACATTTACCTCCTCTCTATCTATACTATACTGTTTCATTTGTCTCTGAAAAGGAAACTATACTGTTTTAATGGTGATCGGGAGAGCTCTCCCATTTCATCTCTTCCCACTTCTGTGAGGTCGTAAGAATTAAAGAACTGCATGCACTTAGCTTTTAAGGGCATCATGTCTATTAAGATCGCATCTTCCTACAGACAGGAAGAGGATACCTTTCTACAGTAAGGGGGGAAGATTAACAAGGGCTTGAAGGAAGCCAGAAAAATACAGAGGGAAAGGACTCCAGGGATGGAAGACAGTCAGTAAAAATATATTGAGTTGTGAGATGGTGAGTCAATGCAAGGAAGAGCAAGAAGGCCAGTGTCACTGGCAGAATGCAGGAGTAAAGTACAATTAGATTGACAAATAAAAGGAGGGACAGGCTCTGAATGTGAACTAGCACTTTCTATTTGATTCTTGAGGGAACAGGAAGCCATTATATTTCATTGAATGGTAAAATGACATGGTCAGACAAGAGCTTTAGGAAAATCATTTTGGTGGCTGAGTAGAGGATGGACAAGAGTGTCTTATGACAAGAAAATCCACAAGAAGGGTACTGCAATAGTCCAGGAATGAGGTGATGTGGGCTTGCACCAGGAGGATGATAGGGTCATATGAGTAAAGGAGCATATAGGAGAGGTGTTAAGAGAGCAAGACCTATATTCCTTAACAAAAGATTGGATATGGGTTTGGGCGTGAAAGTAAGTAGTTCCGGGCTGTGAGCCTGGGTGATTGGAAGATGGGGAGTGCATGAAACTGGGAAATTGAGACGAAATGAATTTTGGGGGGGAAAGGAAATGAGTAGAGTTTTGGATGTGTTGCGATTCAGATACGGACAAGACAACCAGTTCAAGATTTCTAACAGGCAGTTGTCCAAAAGGAGTAATGAGTTTGCAGATCACTAGAGAGGCTAAAGGTAGATGAGTATATCTGAGAATCACCGTTCTGAGGACGGATTTCCAGGAGCTTACAAAATCTCCTAGAAAAAGAAAAAACAAGGGCCCAACTCAGAGCCCTAATATACAATACCCAAAATTCGCATTGATGACTTGGGTGAGAATGTAGCAAAAAAGATTGAGACAGGATTCAGCCAAAGAACCAGGAGAATATTGTCATAAAAATCTAAAGGGAAGAGAATATCAATGAAAGTAGGAGAATGGAATGAAAGGCTGCAATGAGATGAAGAAGAATGAGGATTGAGAAAAGGTCATTTCTTTTTGCAATGACGAGTTTTATAGTAACATTAGCGAGGACAATTTCATTTTGCTTATGAAACTTAGCAACCAGACTGTAGAGATAAAAAGGGAGTGGGAGAAATGGAAATGGAAACACCTTTTGTAAATAGCTATCTCAATGAACTTGAAGAGAAAAAGGGAAGAACTAAGGAAGAATATTATCAGGGAAAGAATGAAAAACTGAAGGTGCTTTTTTTTGTGGGAATTCATGTTTTGCAGATAGGTTAGTAGGGAACTAGATGACAGTGCAAATTGACATGGTAGTTTGGCCTCTCGCAGCACATCAGTGTGGAAGACCATCAGACCATCCCAGGGATGTTTCTTCTGGCTGAGAGCACAGCTAACTCCATGTCAAGTCCTTTGTGAGGGTCTAGGCCAGAGTCAGCTGCCTACATAACTCCATCACACACTCCAACTACTTCCAGGGTCAGGCTTCAAGGAGAAACAGAATCATCCTTGGTTTTGACTTCACCAGCACCTGCTGACTCCATCACCCGCATTGATGGGGCTCTGCCTGGAATGAAAACAAAGGTCCTCTAGTCCTTGACCTCTGCTGAAGCTACAGATCTGACCAGGATTGTTAGATATTATGTCTATTTTGCCCCTTTGTCTCCAGTCATTTTCTCTGAGGGATACTTACAAGTCCAAGGCCATAAGCTTGAATATTCCTGGAACTGAAAGCCCAAGTGTCATCCTCAGCAGCAAGGTCACAGATGTGGGCTTTCTTTATTTTGAGACCACTAGAACCAAGGGCTTCTGGGTACAGTGGGAGAAAGTAACAAAGGTGCTTCACTGATCACTCCTTTACCTGGATCTCCTATGTCCTCAGCTTCCCTTTTGGGAGAAGAACCAAGGAGGTTAGGTACCACTCTTTGCTCCCTTCCACCGGTGATTGCGGCTAACCATCTGCAGTCCCAATTGGACACTCAGAGAGGACCTGAGTTCTCCCTTTGGCCACAATGGAGCAAAGTCCATACTGTCACAGTCAAGATGACTGGAGATATCTCTGTGGCTCCAGAGTGACAGCACAGGAGCTCAAGTGAACTCAACCCTGCTTCTTACCACCAGCAGCAGTTGCATGGTTTTTCCTGGACAAAGCACAATTTCTCCCTCACCTACTAAAGGTGACGCCAGTGATCTCACCATCACTGAGACAGATGCCACCCCTGCATGGCCATGGACACTCTCTTCTTCAACTTCCCTAAATTCAACTGAAACGATTCCCTTTACAGTGAACATTAGCTCACCTGCCCCAAGACCTGATACCATAAGTCTCACCTTTATCACCAAAATCCCAGATATTGACCCTCTCAGACTGTGGCCACTCTCAGCACTGATCTCCCAAGTAGAGTGTCAGAGAAAAGCACAAATGAACCATCGACCACCACTTCTACTGAAGATCAACTCTTCTCAAACACTAATCCTGGAGGTTCATTGGTGAACACGACTGGCTCAATTTTGTTGGGACTGGTGCTCATATTGTTCCACGTGCAGGCAGAAGGGAGCTCAGAGGTTCCGCTGACTACAGAGAGCATGATTCCATGCAGGATGATAATAAGTATCACGTCAACTCCTCCAGGGCTCAACACAGCAGCTGAATTGAGCTCAGCCATACCTCCTCCAACAATTGCCCAAGAGACTCCAATAAGTCCTGAGGTCATTCTGACTGCCAGGGATATAAGCCCTTCCTCTACTTGGCAATGGGTAGGAGGGGGGACTGCAGGGTCTCCTGTCCATATGAGATGAGGTTCAAGTGTGTCTGCTGTGTCCCAGACCATCCTCTCTGAAATTCAAAGTTCATTTATCATCACCAAAGCCCCTTAGGAGATTCACACATAATGTCCATTGTCTTGTACTGCAATCGAGGTCACTAACACAGTTACTCTATCAGATTCCACTCTGATCTCAGGGCTGGAGGAAGGCCAGGATTCCAATGGTGCCATCTCATGGACAGAACCCAGCAGGACCTATCTCACCTTGGATTGCCCTTCAGAAAACCCCATAACACATGGCACTAGTCCTGTGGACACACGCTGACTAAGCATTATCCACTGGGCCAAGTGAGCACTTGCTTGAAAGAGGCACCAGTGCTGCTACTTTTCTTTTCAAAATGCTTGCTGAAGTCACTGTTCCAGCACCACAGAAAACTACCCAGGAGCTTGAAAGTCAAATGCATTTCTGCCCTAGATGGTCACACTGCCCTTGCAGTGGACACTGGCCTTATTGGGAACCTTATCTCTGCATTGTCAAAGGTCACAGCTTATATCAGCAAAGATAGGGAAACTGTGAAATTGAGCTCCTCTGGCAGTAAGCCTTCAAGGAATTTGCATCTAATGGGGGAGACAAGGCATAGAAAGGAGTGGTAGCCAGTGAGATGCAACTGAGTTATACATCATGAAGGAGTGTTACCTGGGGAACAAGTGGAGTACATGGACACATGACATTAGAGAAGAATGAGAGACAGGATTGGGTAACATTTTCAGATCTGGAGAGGATCCGGGGGATGAAAGTGTACCCGTGTACAAGAGAGAGTGAAATGAAGCATGACCTTGAATTTGATAAAAAAAAAAAAAAAATAGATGAGTAGGGTGACACACCAATGGGGATCGCGGAAGTCCAGGGCAGACGTTCTAGGGACTAAGCTTGAATCCTGCAAGACTAGTCTTTAGTGTGGGCATCAGGACAGTAATGACGTTCGAGGAGAAATGGCCAGAGCTTAGCTTCAGGGCCAGAGCAGAGCTGATGAGAGTACTCTACAGGAAGAAGTGCCTGTGATGTGCATTGGAGAGGAAAGCGAGGTTCAGGTGATTGGGTGTTATCCCAAGGAATGAAAGAATCCCACTGAGAGGAAATGTATATCCCTATGAGAATAACACCAAACCTGTCCACATACTAACCAACTCCTCTGCTTGTAGTATTCTCCAGGAGCACAGTTCATGGATTAGTGAGTCTAATGTGACAAGCAAATGAAAACAGTCTACCAGCATCCTCATGCCTAGCTCCATAGTGAGAGATTCTGTTTCTGAGACTGTAAGAAAGACAGTTAGCATAGAAATCCCTCCAGGCTCAGCTCCCATTTGGGGTACACTTCTCATTGCGGCCATGATCACAAATGGGCTCAGATCTGAGACACCCAGAGGATCAGTAGATTTTGTCATAGAAATATCAGCTTCACCTGAGAAATCCTCTTGTTTGTCCTGTAAACCTCCCACGTTCCTTGAATCCAGCAGAGCCCACAGTCAGCCAAGGATCTAGTGAGCCTTGGAAGGCCATACTATTATGGGATACTCGGGCAGGAGCAGAGGCAAATTCAGCTGCCTTGTCTTTCACTGCTCCCAGCACCATGCCAACAGATGGTGGAGGGGACACAAGCCCTTTCTTGGTGTCTACAGAAGGGCCAACAGAACGTCAGACAGTGTCCAGCCCCTTCCTAGAAGACACAAACATTCTGCAAGCACTCACAGGGAGGACATGCACTTTCTAAGCACGTGAGTAAGCCACTGCCCTGACACAATCTCCACTTCTTCTCTGCTCAGCCTAACTGAAGTACTCAGCTACCCAGGACTTTGCCTTCAACCTCTTTGGGAAGCCTGAGGAATTAGGCTAGGAATGTAGCTAAATGCCCCAACTCAGCGTCCATATGCTCCTTGATCATCCTTCTTTATATGAGAAGACATAGGTTCCTACAGAAACTGACATATGAAGAACCATTTAAACCATGTGCACAATCATTTAACAATGTGAATGGCAAGAACTACTATACAAATTGAGCTGAATGCTGTGAAATACTAATGACCTTCTTGTTCATTTAGAATAGATATTGAAATTTATTTCCCTCCCTTCATTGGAATGTTGAAGTGTATGAAATAATTATTAGTATGAAATATTAGTATTAAATTTAGTATGAAATAATGCATTTAATGTAAAAACTTTTTGATGTATCGGCTAGTTGTGCTATACGTTTTTGAATCTTTTATATTAAAGGAAGTCTCTAGGAGGGAGATGGATATATTTCAAGATAAATATTACCTAAAAAACAAAATGCAAACATCACTTTATCACTAATTAATGTAAAGTTAAAACAATTTAAAGGAGATGTTATATATCAATATATGAAATAATTTTAGAGAAAGACGTGAATATTTACGAAAATGTAATTTGTCCGGACCAACAGGAGAGAAAATAAAATAGTTAGTCCCATCTTAATAAAGAAATTGAAAAAGCTTTTAATGAGGTCCCTAAGAGAAACTCCCAGAATCACCTGGATTCACAAGTGAATTCTATCAAACATTAATCTACCTAACTCGAAAGATGCTACCAAGGGTTGGTACTCTCCCAACTTGCCCAGTCATGGATCAAGCCCTTTAAAACAGAATTCCCCTCACTCTCTTTGGCAGTCCTACTGCACCTTCTTCCACACAACCAGGGCTTTTATTGAAACTCTACCTGTTGTGGTCGTCCTTTGTTTTTGAAAGACTTGGACTCCAAGGCCTCTGAAGGACAACAGAGAAATGATAACATGACTTGCACTAGACACTGTTTTGAATGAGGGAGGGCTGTGCAAAGTCACCAGCCTCACCTTTTCCTCCTAAGTCTTCTGGATCCTGTGGCCAGACATTAATGATGATGACTGGAGATTGGCCAGGATGCAATGGGAGATTTTGGTCTTTTCTGCTAAGTCCTATTCAGGGACTCTCTCAGACAGTGCTTATGCACATTTAATGAATAGGTCCCCTTAAGAAATAATCTAGGAATGGCCCCTTTAATGAGCAAAAGAAAAAAAAATGAGTAAATCTCACTGGAAGGAATCAGCAAAAGTGACTACTGATAATCACTCTTCTGTCAGAAAAGTTCAGAAAAATATTAAGTGGAGTTTGGGCAGGGACTTATTGGTGTGCCATGTATGAGGGCACTTGGTTTAAAGTTTGGAGAGAGAGAGAGACAGAGACAGACAGACAGAGACAGAGAGAAGGAAGGAAGGAAGGAAGGAAGGAAGGAAGGAAGGAAGGAAGGAAGGAAGGAAGGGAGGAAGGAAGGGAGAGAAAAAAAGAAAGTAAGACAGACAGAAAGAAAGAAAAAAGAAAGAGAAATGAAGAAAGAAAGGAAAGAAAGAAGGAAGAAAAAGAAAAAAGAAAGAATAAGAAAGAAAGAAGAGAGAAAGAAATATGCTCTGTTAACATCACGTTAACTAGTGACCCACTGGCCATCCAAATTTACCTTCCTTTGGAGAGGAGACGGAAGGAGTCAACAAAAGCTAGAAGATGAGCTGAGGTACCCAGCTAGTTGAACCCCCATTAAGACATCTAGATCTACTCACAGGTCTGTGTTTGTCCTTAGTTTTAGAAGACCATGTCGTCAGAGAAATGATGACATGACTTGCAGCTGACTTTGTTTTGAGTGAGGGAAGGCTGTACAGCCTCACCAACCTCACTTTCTCCTGCTGAACTTTCTGGGTCCAGTGACCAAATATGCATCAGGATGCCCAGCATGCAATGGGTGAGGCACTGGGAATACAGAAAGAGGCCAAAGACATTGCCAGCTCTGAAAGGAGCTCACATTCTAACACAGGAGACTCCATGCAAATAACTCTATACAAAGCAAGCTATGTACAGGATACATAAGGAATGAAAAGAGAAGAAGAGCCCTGGTTGAGAGATCTGGCCGGCGAACCATCTCTGAGTCCCCATTTCCAAAGGTGAGCTTCTCCTCCTCCAGCACCTTTGTCTAATGATAGTGGTGTTCCTGATGAGGATACTGCTGTTGCAGAACCCCTTGGTTCCCCTGATGGGTTCAATAAGTTGGACTCAAGTGGGGTGTATAGAGATCATCATCATGCCTTAGGAGGGTTAGGACATGGGAAAATCTGATCAGATCTGACCTGTCTTAGATGGTCCTAGAGAATTCAACTGGGGGCTCAGTTGACTGAGGGATCCCTGGGGTGGGAAAGGAGGCTCCTGTGTGACCAGGCCCCTGGGGTTAGTAGTTATGGTGGACTGGGAACACTGGGGTGGGTTCAGTGGAATCCATTGAACTGGGTTGGGCAGAACTGTCTGTAACCCATTCATGGGGTAGGATTGATTAGGTCAGTAATTGTGTCCCATCTCACCAGGACTGAGGGGATGGGGCTTGAGGGCTTGTAGGCACTGGCATTCCAGTGCCTAGGTTGAGCCTGTGTCTTGGGGAACTTGGAACGTTCGCTGCTTACCTGTTCCTCACTGGGAGCCCTCACTTGTCTTCACGATCCATCGACGAGGCAGAATGGAGGCTCTTGAAGGACGCTGGTGACCCTGAAGCTGCCAAGGGGGCCGGAGACTGAGTGGAAGTGTAAGCTTCAGTGGGAGGCAGTGTGCTTCCGGGTGACGATGTGGTGGGAGAAGGGAAATTTGGGGGCGTTACGGTGGGAGGCGAGGTGGGGGGGGGGCTAATTTGTGGGACAAGGGGTCAGGAAAGTGGCCAGCACTGGTCTGGGAGCTGCTGGGTGCTTTGTCTGTCGTTCTGCTGGTCTGCTGTCTCGTTCACTTCCGGGAACAGTGGACTAGGGCATTGTGCCATGGCATTGGTGGACACAGTAGCTACCTCGCCTAGCCCAGTGCCCTCCATCCTTGGCACTCAGGGGACACAGATAAGGTGAGACCATGGAGGCCCCAGTGATCTGCCTTCCTTCTGCCCCAGCCTAGCATCCTTAGTACAATAGCGTGCCTACAGCTGAGTGCTCAGAATCACAAGAATACTCCTGCTTTTCTTGTCTCCTTGCCTCAGGGGTCACGTCAGAGGCCCTTGCCTTCATCCCTGAGATCCACTTCAGCCCAGGGCTGCCAGCTACTCTTCAGATGGCCCAGAAGCAGCGAGGCAGCCTCCCATGTGGGAGGGTCTGTCGCCCCCTTTCAGCCTGGCAGGACCCCCTGAGCTCTCTGAGCCACCATTTCCTAATACGTCAGTGAAAAATATGTTCAAAAACTTTCACAGCATCTAAGTGCCAGGAATATGGGGAGGAAAGCAGGAGGTGAGCTCCAGAAAGTGCTGTGGAAATCTTAAGGCAGGATGTAAATGCTGTTAGAAACTTTTCATTGTAAAAGCAACAATAGCCAGGTTGAAATCCTGCACTGGGCTCTTCCTTGCTATATGACCTTGGGCAAGTCATTGTGTTGAGGTTTGGGGGTGCTTGGAACTTGAAAGAGCAACCCCTGTCCTTCCCGGAGAAATTGAACCAAACCTTCTTTGTCAGTCAAAGACAAAGATGATTATAGGTCTCCCATTTGCAGTAGACTTCTTGGGAATCTGTGTCTTTGTGACTTACACGTGGGGCAGTTAGAACCTGAGCCCTGCGGATAAGGCCCAGATGCAATTCGGGCACTATCTGTGTGATTAAGGAAATTTATGGTTCAGATTCGCACCTACAATAAGACCCATTTGAGAAGAAGAAGCTGGATAATTTATTGATTTACAGAAAAGGCAAATGCATGAACAGTTTAGAGCTATAGCAGAAATAATTAATATAGCCTAATACCAATATAATTATAGCAATATTAACATAGATATAAGAGGAAATAGAAAAACATCACCAATTCAGGAAAGTACCGACACCTGAATTTTCTCACCTGGGGAGTCCCGGGATACAGCTTTCAGGGTCTGAATTGGGAGCAAGTAGTCCCAGGCAGAGCGTCCTCTCCGTGGGTGAGATTCCAAGAACTTACACTAAGCAAGGAGATTTTATAGGGACCTAGACAAAGACGGCTTTTTGCCAACGGCCCCGCACACTGTTCCAAGCTGGTCGGGAACATGGCCATGGGAATACAGATGTTTGTCCATCAGGGAGATATCATACAGGGGTCACAAGATATAAGTTAATTAGTCATATACTGGGAAGATTAGCCAAATCTTCCAAGTATTATCTATGTGTTCCAGGAGTGGCTAGTTCCCAAAACATTAATACATGGCTGACTCACCTATGTTATATTCCTTGAGAGGTCACCAAAAGGACAGAGTGAACTTACTTTATTCAAGGGATATGAAATATTCCTTCACTATCATGGACACAAGTTGGATCTTATGTTCAGAAAGACTGTGATAGGGATCTAGGCATGGTCAAGTAGTTTCAGGTGAGTGGAGGAGGGGTTTAGGGGAGGTCTTGAAGGGAGTGACCAGTAATTTCGGTGAGTAGCGTCAAGACAGCAGAAACCAAGAGAAAAGCATGTTGATAGCATGAAGAATGGGAAGTAGCTGAAGGTTCCCTGGAAATAAGACAATGGAGGGAGAGGCTAGGTAAGGGTAGCTGAAATTTGGGCCCAGGGATAATGAAAGACTTCTGACTTCAGCCAAACACCTGTTTCTGAGGCAGGAACATGAGAAATAACTTATTCCCACTCTGGAGGGGTGAAGATAGCACCCTCCAGAAACAAAAGTAAGCCTTAAAAACCTTTACCTGACTATAAAGATCCTCCCCTATCTCCCCATTGACTGGGGAGTGCAGGATGTACAATTTCCAGTACCATGTTCCCCCTTCTGCCACAAGTTATGTATGACCATGAAAATGGACATTTACCTTTCCTAGAGGAGGAGAAGTCAATATTTGTAAGCTTCATACTCATGAGAATTCCAAGCTATACTTCATGTTTATTCTACTTAGCTGCCTTCCAACGTCAAAACAAGTTCCAAACCAGTTGGACCCATGCTTTGCCTGTAATCTTCTCTATGAAACATAACTCCTTCCTTATGTCTCCCATTCTACTGGTGGCTCTTCTGAACTTAGGGAAACAAATATCATCGTGATATATCTCAAATTTCCCTCTTCCTCTGCTAGAAAATAATCTAGTACTAATTGTTGTTGATAGTATCTTCTACAATCACTTTATTTTCCTGCATTTCTTTGCAAGTCAAAACACTCTCTGGCCTGGATCACTTTGGTTTCATTCCGTATAGTACATAAGGTCTGTGGAAAGAAAAATTGTACTCATTCCTCCCAATCCATCCTCTTTTATTTATTCAAATCTTGTTTCCACATCTATCTCCATTCTGATGAATGCTCCCTCACTCTACTATACACATTCTTCCTTTCATCCATCTCCCCTTTAAGTAAGTATAGATTATTTTGAACAAATATACAAATGAGGAAAGGGAAGAGGTTGATCAACCCATACACAAATCAAAGGGAGCAGTCGCTTTGGTAAGGACAGATACAGAGACCCAACAGAAAAAGATAAACAATAAATTGCACATTTAGAAGTCTCATCTCATACAGCAGTCTAGGGGGTGGGGGAGACATCATCAGATCTGCATGTTCATCCAAGTCATCTTCAACTGAGGAACTTCTTGGCTGTCTTTATGTAGAAATCCTCTATCTTCGGTCAATTCTGCTACAAACGTCATCTTGACACAATTGTAATTTTCATTCACCATTTATACCCTCATTTTTCTTAAAGAAGTGTACGCTATTTCTCCTGTTTGGTGACCCCAATACAGCTAAATGAACATTTCTGAAGGATGCTTTTCTTGTTCTTCCATCAAAAATTTTTTTTCTTAAAAATCAGTTTCCTCTTTTGTGGCACTGCAGTGCCAAATGTCAAAGTACCAAATCTTGTATGATTTTCAAAATCTCTCCACCAGATAAGGGTTTCCCTGAGAACTTTCCAAATATAACAAATTATGAACTTTCTCTTCCCCAGCACTCAGGCTTTATAGATAGACTGTGTCCATCTCCCCATCACCACCTAGTCCAGTGTTTTCTGTAACACCAAAAGATCTCTTCACCTTTTTATAACCAAGGTTCCAGGAGCCTGTATCGCATTTATCCCTCCTTGAACACGATATGCTTCTGATTCCTGCCTCCACCTCTCTCTCTCCTTCTTCTCCTATCCCTTTCCCCTCCTATTTTCCAATAGTGTGAAATGGATTTCTATACCTAACTGAGTTATTCCTTGTTATGCTATTCCTTGCCTGAGCCAGTTCAGAGGAGAATAAGGTTCAAGGTGAAGGTTTAAAATAAAGGTTTTGCCACCTCCCCAATCTTCCTTTTGACTGTAAAACCTCGTTCTTGAATCTCTGTTGTGAGGCAATTTACTTCATTGTGCCTTTCCCTTTCCCTTTCTCCCAGTGCATTCCTTTACCTAACTACTTAATTTTAATTCCTTTAGACGTCATTGGTTGATTTGTGGGACCTTTTCTCCCTGAACCAAAGAGCCCTTTGTCAATAGCAGTATTCTGCCAATGTTGATAGATGGCTGCAGTGCAGAGAGCACAACAGACTCCATAGCCTGAAAACATATAGGGCAATAGTGTAGAAAAGTGGAAAGCAGCTGCCCTACAGATCAGCACCAAAGAAGTATGACTGGAAGCTGGCTTGTTCACGTAGTGCAGGTGGCATGCGCACAATCCTTTGGGTCCACCTGTGTCCTCATGGTGTCAGGAGAAAGAGAAGAAATCCCTTTACATGTGGGTGTCAGCTTCTGGTAGGCCTGTGTGTGGACAGAACATTTATTACGCCAAGTCCAGGACTCTATACATTGCAACCAAGCTGCCCCAGGAATACCTAAGTTCACATCCTACCTCAGACACTTCCTGGTTGTGTGCCCTTGAGGAAGTCACTTCATTGCTATATTCCCCAGAAAATTCTGTAATACACATTCCCAGTGAGCTGGACCTAGCTCACATACATGCAATTCTCTACACTAACAAGACCACAGATCTAGTGTGAGATAACCAAACAATTTTGTATGAGATGTGTACTCATATGACATGATAGTAAGCACTCAAGCATTTCTCTGTTTTTGGTTTGTGTATTAAACTTGGTTTTCCTGAAAATTAGGTTAAAAGAGGCAAAGTGCCTTGGTAGCATTTAATTTCCATTGTTCCTTCCCTTCAGGCTGGCCAAAGCTAGCGAACATGCATGTATGAGGACCAGGAATGTGAATTCTGATTTTATGCTCTAAAGAATGAGAAGGCTTTAACACATGCTAAAATAATCCTGATGCAGGACTCCAATTTGTGATTTCCATAAATGTTAAACCATAATATGCAAAAGAATTTTCTTAATTGAGTGGGTGGTAAATACAGTAAGACAAGAGAGTTGACAAGCAATTAATTGGAATATGACCTAGGATATCCATGTTTTCTTTACCATGAACATGACATAACATATGTCCAAGGAATATGTATTTAAGATAGTGCCTTTTGGTGAGGAGCCTTGTCCTTGGTAGTCATTAATAGAAGAATGCCCTGGTCTTCTTCATCTTGCCTTATTGACACAGTAAGAGGCATTGTGGGAGTTTACTCAGAGAGCAGAGAAGAGATATCTGTGAGGCCAAGTGGCTACCCCTAGTTGATTAGTTCAGGCTCTGCCCCTTATTGAGGTTCACATGATATTAAATGATTATCAATCAAATGGCAGCCCAAAAAAGGGCAAGTGAACACTAGAGTTTTTGTGTTGGATGAAGGTGGCTTATGGAGTTGATTTCCCACAGGGAAAGGTGACTATGCCTCAGCGAGAGCTGTAGTTGGATGCCCAGTAGCAGAAGCCCCTGGAACTCATGAAACAGCTCATCCTGGTCCAGGAAACTGCATATCCGGGAGCAGACCCTCAGCGAGCTGCAGACTGACCATGAGGAGCTGCAGGCCAGGCTGGAAAAGTACCAGGAGAAATTCATCAATCTGGAAGATGAGGTGCTTCTCTCTGTTTTTTCGTGGGGGAGAAGTTAAGGGATGCTTCAGGGATGGAGTGTGGGGAATGGCAGGAAAGATGGGCTGGTGACTGTGGGGACTGCAGTAATATATTGGTCAGTAATTGGGTTTTGTGAAGCTGGTTTCATGGGACCTTGTGCACTCATCTCATGCTTTAGCACTGCTGACTATTGTCTGGTATTGTGTTGAGCAGAACTCTACTGATACAACTTCTGTACATCTGTAACGTGTTCTATTGGTGTGGTCTATTTCCTTGAACACTATTCTGAGTGATAAATGTCCATGAAAATATTTTACTCACTAAAGTCCCAAACCAGCTCAGGTCACAGTGAGCCTTTGAATTGTGATTTTTCCCAGCTCCAAGAACCAAGAGGCTTCAGAAAGCAAATACAGCGCCTGTAGAATGTATTTCAGAAGTTGTCTCTGGAGTTACATCAAGGGCAAGATAAGGTGAACATTTTGGGAGAGGCCAATGCAGCCCTTCAGGAAACCACAATATCTTGGTAATGGAATCAATCAAGAGGGTAGCAGATTTAGCACAGCTGAACGTGCAGGTATGTGAAGCCTTATGCTAGTGGGTTGCTTCTCCTGGATCTTCAAATCAATACACATCTTTCTTTAGGAAGAGTTAGAAAGGGAAGACTTTGACAGTGAGGCATAAGTAAAATGACTCTTTCTTCCCATCTCTCCTTGTGCAAACAGAATTTCCACAGTGAAAATGTGAACATTTTTCCTGGTAATTTTACTCAAAAAGGTTTTCTTAAGGTACAGCTTTATTGTCTAGGAGTACATCAACAAAAGGACTGACTCATGGGTTTGTTTCTATATTTCTTTTTTGGGGGGGGGGGTTACTTAGAACGGAAGAGGTTGCTATTGTCTCAACCATTGCTGAGGGTCATTCCTTAGCTCCTTGGTTTGAAAGTTTCTTCTGGGAACAATAGTACCGCACTTTTTAAAAAAAAAACCGCTTATTTATTTATTTTTAGTTGTCAACATTCATTTCCACAATATTTTGAGTTCGAAATTTTCTCCCCATCTCTCAGCTCCTCCCACCCCATAATGCTTTGCATTCTGATTACCCCTTCCCTCAATATGCCCTCACTTCTATTATACCCCCTCCCTTCCCTTACCCTCATCTTCTGTCTTTTCTGGTAGGGCAAGATAGATTTCTATCTCCCATTAACTGTATTTCTTATTTCCCAGTTATATGCAAAACCAGTTCTCAACATTCGTTCCTAAAACTTTGAATCCCAACTACTTTCTCTTCCTCCCTCCCCACCCATCCACACTGAGGAGGAAAACAATTCAATATAGGCTATATGTGTAGCTTTGCAAAAGACTTCCACAATAGTCGTGCTGTGTAAGACTAACTGTATTTCCTTCCATCTATCCTGCCCCCGTTTATTCTATTCTCTCTTCTGACCTTGTCCTTATCCAAAAGTGTTTTCTTCTAATTATTCCCTCCTCCCATTTGCCCTACTTTTTATCATCCCCCCACATACCCCCGTCCTCTCATTTACCCTCCTTTCTATCATCGCCCCACACCCCACTTCTCGCCTACTTTCCTGTAGTGGAAGATAGATTTTCATACCAAATTGAGTGAGCATATTATTCCTTCCTTAAGCTTAGTGTAAAGAGAGTAAGCTTCCCTTTTCCCTCTCTCTTCCTCCCTTTTCTCATCCATTGAAAAAACTTTTTTTGCATCTTTGATGAGATAATTTTCCCCATTTTATTTCTCTCTTTATCCTCCCAATATATTCCTCTCTCAGCTGTTTTATTTTTTAGATATCATCCCTTCTTATGCAAGTCATCCTGTAATCTCTCACTCCATATATCTATCTATCTAAATATGTATATATGTCTCAGTGTGTGTGCGTGTGTGTTTGTCTCTGTATGTCTTCGTGTGTATGTCTGGTACAATCCGTTCAACTACACAAATACTGGCAAAAGTCTCAAGAGTTACAAATATTATTTTTGCATGTAGAAATGTAAACAGCTGAATTTTAGAAACTGCCTTGTGATATCTCTTTCCTATTTACCTTAGCTTCTTTCTCTTGATTCTTGTGCTTGAAAGTCAAATTTCCTCTTCATCTCTGATGTTTTCATCAAAAATGCTTGAAAATCCTCTATTTCGTTGAATAACCACTTTTTTCCACTGAAGTATTATCCTCAGTTTTGTTCATTAGGTGATCTTTGGTTTTAATCCTAGTTCCCTTGAATTCTGAAATATCATATTCCAAGGCCTTTGGTCCCTTAATGTTGAAGCTGTAATATCTTCTGTTATCTTGATTGTATTTCCAAAATATTCAAATTGTTTCTTTCTAGTTGCTTGCAATAGTCTCTCCTTGACTTGGGAACTCTGAAATTTGGCTACAGTATTCCTAGGAGTTTCTCTTTTCAGATCTCTTCCAGGAGGTGTTTGGTGGTTTCTTTCAATTTTTATTTCACCCTTTGGTTCCAGAATATCAGGGTAGTTTTCCTTGATAATTCCATGAAAGATGATGTCTAGGCTCCTTTTTTGTTCATAGCTTTCAGGTATTCCCACAAATTTTAAATTATCTCTCCTGGATCTATTGTCCAGGTCAGTTGTTTTTCCAGTGAGATATTTCACAGTTATCTACAATTTTTTCATTCTTTTCTTTTGTTTTGTACTTTCTTGGTTTCCCATAAAATCATTCCTTTTAATGTTTGCTCCATTCTAATTATTATACAACTATTTTCTTCAGTGAGCTTTTGAACCTCCTTTTCCATTAGGCTAATTCTGCTTTTTAAAGCACTCCACATTCCTTTCTCCTTGGTGAAGGAGCTCTCTCACTGACCTTTGAAACTGTCATTGGTGTTTGTGGATTGAGCTATCTGGGAAATACTGCTGCTGGTGTTTCCCTGAAGGCTATTCTGGATCCTGTCCCTGCCTCGCCATGCTGTCCATGCAGGGCTGTGTGCCAGTCTGAACCTGGTATGATAGACCTTTCCTGGTGGCTTTCCAGACTGTCTTGGGCTGCAACTCTGTTGTTTTTTAGTTTCTTCAGCTTTAGAATTTGTTTACTCATTTTTACAGGTATTTTATGGGGTATTTGGGGGAGCTTCCACAGGTCCTTCTTTCTCCTCAGCCATTTTGACTTCACACCCATCTTCCATACTGCACTTCTCAGGGACTTGGCCAGGGAATCCATTACAGACCACTCCTGCTTGAGAAAGCTAAAAAGTAGTACTAAAGTCTCTCCATCCACCAGGCTATGTCATCCATTTTTACCTAGTTTCTCTGGGAAAGCATCTTAGTCTCTGCACAGAAACTCAGAATGCTGTGGCTTGCTTTTAAGTGGCACATTGAAATGTCCAGGGTCTAGGTAGCCAGTGCCTAGGAGAGCATACAGTCCCCACCCTAAGGTCTCCTGCCATGGTAGTGCTGTCATCCAACAGAGTTCTTGTTTTTACACTGATTGTGATTTCCCAGACACTTGACAGGACAATGTGCCGCACCACTTCCTTCCTGTGGTCTAGGTCCACTGCAGGTTTGCCGAAAAAAAGAAGAGGAAGACCTGAAAATCAGCCTGTTTATTCAGGGCTTGCAGAGGACACTGAAGACTGAGAAAGCCAATGTTCAAAGCCTCAAGGAGCAGGTATGTGGGTGCTCAGATGGATGTGGGTGAATGTGACTGCTTCTGCTGCCTCTGAATCTCAGACCAGCCCTCACCAGAGGCCATGTAGGCTTGACCATTGCCAGATCTAGAAATACATATTACAGAGATGGTAGTGCCAAAGCCTTTCTAAGCCTTTCAAGGAGTACTGTTGAAAGGTCCTTCAGTCTACACCAGAAGTAAAAAGCTCTACTTATTTGTCTGTTCATTGCACAAAAAATGAAATTTAATAGGCTTCTTAGCCTGACTCTTACCTTCCCCTGCCACAGGCAACAGCACCCAATGTCAAAGCCATATACAACCTCTATCATTTCAAAGCTACCACCTCGGGAGTGAGTGAATTTAAGAAGGAGCTGCAGGCCAAGGAGCAGCTGGCTATGAAGCTCCAAGCAGACACACACAGGCTGCTGTGAGGATTGCCCCACTGAGAATTATCTGGAGTCTGACACCAGAGTTCAAATCTGTCTTTAGGAACTTAGAGCACTAAGCCTTAAACCTCTGTCTGCCTCGGCTTTCTCAACTCTTAAGATGGGGATGTTGATAGCACTTACTCCAATGGGATTGTTGTGGTTATCATATGAGATGATCATTGTAAAGTGCCCTGCACAGTTCCTGGTACATGGTAGGCACTGAACAAATGTAGCCATTCATGGTATTATTATTAACACATCTCTGTATCTCCTGAGGTCCAGATGCCAGAGACACAGGCACAATGTCTTTTCATGTCTGGGTCATTACCAATGCAGACTTTCCAGGTTTGACCATGCTTGCCCTTGGACTTGATCTCTATCCAGCACTGGGAGGATGGGTATGATCAGGAGGAGAAGCTCAGTTTCAGTTTGGCTCCCTTTATGGGACAACTCCAAAAAGCAAATTTTAGCTGATTTAAGGGATAGACAGTGTTCATGCCAGCATAAAAATGCCGTGGTGGCAATACTTGAAGGTAACTAGAAAGGGCGTAGTAAATCACCCTTAAAACAGATCTGGTGTCTGTGAGCAGAGCAGACAGGACCAAGTGAAGATCATCAGGCAGGCTCATCAAAAACATGTAGTCATCAGACATCTGTGCTTACCTGTTTCTTGGAATCTGTGTGCTCATAAATCCCCAGTGCTCTGACATTATTGTATGTCTTCTATACATGACTTACACAATGATGCAGAATATACTGATAGGTGCTGTCGTTTCTAGACTGGATATAGACTTTTATAGCCAAAAGAAGTTGTAGATCAGCAGAGAAATAATATTTTTGCTTGGTATTCTTGTGTCCATCCCTAGGATGCAGGAGGGAAAACACCGACAGGAAGTGTCCCAGTTGAAGCTGGAGTTGGCAGAAACTCAGGCTGAGCTGCAGCAAGACAAGATGAACAAGGTAATGCCCCCTGACCTGAGCTCCATCATGGGACAGAAGACCCTCTCCAGAACAGGCCTTGTGGTTAGGCTGCATAGCCTTGACCAGCAGAATCATGTTCCCTCTGTAACTGACAGTTTGTAGTTAGTTAATCACCCTAGAGGAAGAGGCTTTGTGATGGAAAGATCTTTAGGGCCCCAACAGGTGGCAGCTTCTGGACTTTATCCTGCTCAGGAGAAGTGGTGTGAGTGTAACCCAACCCAGAAAGCTGCTCCTGAATATCTTTGGTCAGAGGCCGAAGGTCCCAGTCTCCATTTGCTTTGGGCTTTAGCACACCCAAGGCTTACTCTGTATGGGCTCTTCCTGCTATATCTTTAGAGGACTTTCATAAATATGAGAAGTGCTGTACTTCATCCCTCTGAAATAAATGTACCAGTAACATAAAGGTGAAACCTGATGATCCACTGGATAAAAAAGAGTTGCTTATGATGCGAAAGGTCCTTCATGGAAAACTCTACTACTTCATATGTAAGAGGGGTTATATTGTTGATCATGAGCTTGACAAATCAATATAATTCCCAGGAGTTCCCACACGTCAAGTGCTTTACAAACATGAAAATCCAATGTAATTCTTAGCTACGACTTGGGGGGCATCAAACACGGGCATTTCACTTGCTGATTTTGGAGTCCCTCCTGTCAGTAACTGGGAAACATTATGCACATTTAGAAAGCTTGGGTTTCCACAGGTGTGCCATTATTTTCCATCTCTCTCTGTCTGTCTGTCTCTAAAAGTTAGGCACTACTAACATGAATAACACCTTTGTTTTTCAGAGTAAGGAACTGAAGGGAGAGAACAATGACTCCTGTGACTCCTCCCTGTCCCTGCCTCCCTTCGAGAGGGGCTGCTCAATCCTGAACCCGCTGTCAACAAAGATAAACTCTACAGCCTGCACATCTCTCTCCAGCAACTGACGTAGGACCTATTTGTTTATCATTCATTATAAAAAAGGAAATATGTTTGGAACATGCTTTCATGTCACTTATGCTAAATGCCCAACAAGTGGGTCTGCCAGGCTAAAAACCTCTTCATTCCCTTGTGTCCATGCCATGTTGCTACCTCTCACAAGATGAAAAAAGTTTCTGACTTGAATAGAATCACCTATGGACTCCCTCTGACAACTCACACCTGAACAAAATTCCTCTTGACCAAATCCCCAACACAGGGTGAGCCTCTAGCCCAGGGCTTCCCAACCTGTATCCCATGGGCCCTGTGCTGCCCACCAGAGCATTTCAGGCTTGGTCACTGGAAAATGTAGAGGAAAACATCCTTTGTATGAAAAGGAAGTCCTGGGGCCCACTGCTTCTAGCCCCAGGGCCCGAGGGCCACAGTTTGCACAGGCGTGCTCCAACTCCTACCAGGAGGCCTCCCCTTGTGTGGCAGCCCTGGCCAGAGTGGGATATCTCTAAGTGATTTTGGTTTTTCCACTCATCCGTGCTTTATTGATACATACTGTATGTGCACCCAGGATTGAAAACAGGAGATACAACTTAGGAGAGTCTTACAAACGAATCTAGTATACACACACATTTAATAGATAAAGACAGGTATATTTATGTTTTAGAGGGATTCAAAGGAAGGGAGAATGAATTGGACCATTCTCAGAGGAGTTTGGGGTTCTCCTCTGCAGAGACTGCAGACAATGGCTTCCAAGGCAAGGGGAATAGCATGAAGGAAAGCAAGACTAAACAGAACTAAGACACCAGAGAAGACCAGCTGACCTCTACTACCAGGAGAGAGGCTTCTTTAATCAGTAGACAGACATAGAGACAACTGGGTCACCCTCTTCCTCACCTGTTAACCTTCTCACTGAGACTGCTTTCTTCCTCTACAGTTCAGGACTATTTGAATCTATGTGAAATGCCAGATGGAGTCAAGAAGAGTTGGACAAGACAGAACGTCACAACCCTACATCGTTGATCAATATTCCTTGTTTTGACCAGTTTGGAGGATGCCTTTAATTTCTTTTAATTGGCATATCTTTGATTGTGAGGGAGGATGAACAGAAGAAAAGGCTCACTTTTAAATTTTAACTTAAATTTTTAAATTTAAACTTCTTAGAAGATTTTATCTCATTGTGGAAATAGAGGAAGATTAAACAGGGTTTGGTACTAGGGCTCCAGCTGTATGATCTACCTGAGAGCCAAGAGGCAGCCCCTCCTACTGCACTTTTGTTTTCTTGACTAAGCAGAATCCATTTTATACTGAAATAGTTGTTCAACAAGAAGATGCCTGAGTTAACAAAGGTACCTGACTGCCTTTGGCAACTTCAGGGCACCAGGCACAGTTGAGCTCTTAAGGTACTGGGAAAAACAAGGCAGATGTCACTGGTGAGGCGACAAACTAGGATTTGGGGAAAATCATGGAGCACGGGAGAGGACCAAAGGAGGGCAAATGTCCCGATCTTCTACAAAGGAAAGAGAACGAAGTCTGCACATGGAGAATAAGGAGGGTCACCTCTGTTGCTGAGAAATTATAGATCATGCTATTCAGAGGGTGGCTAGAAAATGGCTAGAAAAGCAGGAAGTGTCAGCGGCTGGTGTTAGCTTTCCCAAAGTCACACCCAGTTCATTTCATCTCCCTTCTTCTCAGAGTCATTAGACTGCTCAGGAAGGGGAATGCTGGAGTTATCCTTTATCTAGATTGTAGCCAGTCATTTGGGCAAGTTTCCCATGCAGTCCTTTCCAAAGCGAGTGAAGAAAATGGCTAGAAGGTAGTACGTTCAGATGGATTTACAAGAAGATGAAAGACCAGACTCAAGTCGTAGTCATACCTCAGTGACTTAGGCATAGATGGCATGCTTTTCCAAAACAGTTAACGGCTATAACAGTCAGGATGCCAAAAGATCTCACATGGTAAAATTATTAGGTCAAATCTAGTAAGATGAAATTATTTTTGGTCTCTTTAATTAAGAATTTGACAAACATCAACCAAAATGACTACATCTATCAAAGTTAGAAAAAAGAGAGAAAAGAGAATTGTGTATGAAACCATGAATCCCTTTTATACTTAGTTTGGGTAATTTTAAAGTGTATTTATTTTATGTGGCTTACATATGTCTGTGTCCCCTTTCTGAACTTGATTCTCTTCTTTGCTGGATGTTTTTAAATGTGTTTTGTACCTCATTTTTGTTTTATTTTTGGCATCAGTATCTTCTTGTTACACTTGCCCCCCAAGTATTTAATCCTTCCTTCTAATCCTCCCTGAAGCAAACGTAATCCGCCCCCATTCTCACAGACTAAGATAATAGGAGGGAGGGGGAATCACACATCTGTTATCGCTAAAAATAGTATGATTCTGCAATTATAATCTGTACCAAGAGGATGGAGGCCTGCTTCATTACTAGTCTTCTGAGTCACTGATTCATCATTGCATTGGCCAGAGTCTTAAGTCTTTTGGAGGAATTTCTCTTTACAACATTGCTGTCAGTGTATGTAATAGTGCTTCAATCTGTCAGCTCATATGTCATCCTAGATTGCACTTTATCCCTTTTATAACTCTATACTGTGAAGCAATGTTCTCTTCCATTGATATGCCATGTTTTCAGTCATTCTGTAATGGATGAACATGCCCTCAGTCTTCAGTTCTTTGCTGTAGCAACAAATGCTACCATAAACATTTTGCATGTATTAATCCTTTCCTTCTTCTTTGGTCTCTTTGGAGTATAAAATTATTAACTAGAATAAAATAATTAAGGATCAAAAAATCTACTTCACTAATAAATTACAGGGACAGGTATTATTAGGCAGTGATTGTCCTGAAAGAATCTGGCCTTTTAGGGCACTCCAAGCTCCAGGTGAGTCAGTAGTGTAATATGGCGGACAAGAGAGCTAGAGTGATCTTTGCTGAAATAAGAAATGAACATACCCAGACCTAGGAAGGCAATCATCTCTCTGTACCTTATCCCAGTAAATGCATATCCAAAAGGCAATATGAAGCTCATTGGTAAAGTAGAAAGTGTCGTCATAATGATTGGTGGTCTTCAGGCCCTGCCAGCTTATTTAGGGAGGAGCAGGCCATGAGTAGCTGGATAAAGAGGATATCTGCAGGAATTGTGGCAGTGTTCAAGTATTTGATAGGCAGTCACATGCAAGAGAGCAGAGTCCCATGCAGCAGAATGCCAAACAGTAGAATTAGCAGTGTCACCAAAATTCCAGCTGACACAAAGGGGAATGGGCTTTCTCAAGACGTGGTCAGTTCTCTATCCCAGCAGATCCTTAGGGAGAAGCTAGCTGAGAGGCCCTAAGTTTATTCACTTTAGGGGGTGTTTTTGTCAAAGTTTGAGGTGGCAAGTGTGGATGCCTAGGTCTTCACAAGTCATCATTTCTGATGTATGTGTTGTCTATTGTCTCCGGATAGAACCTTTGATCCCTTAGTGGATGCATGTTTCCTTTGAATATTTGTGAGATTTTGAAACATCACAAGTTGATGGATTACACTTAATGAAGCTACTTAGACTCTGCTGATTTTGTTTCTCGTGGTGATTGGTGAAGGGATAAGGGTGTTGTGGGTTTCTTATGTCTAATCCTATCATATGTTCCTCTTTTCAACAGATAAAAAGTTTTGAAGTATAATTTCATTTTCGTCTAATTTTGGGTTTTCTTAAATGGTTAACTGTACGATCTTGTTCCAGTTGATGTTAAGATACAGTAGAAGGTTGAGAACCCAAGTCTATATTCAGCCACATCCAGTTGTTAACAAGGGCTTTCTTCTTGCTTTGGAAGCTAATATTTTAAATGTTGTTGTAGAAAATGATTATAGCTCTTTCTGCTGTTCCTGTGTTTTGTTTTACATAGTATTTATTCCTTTGACCTGTTTCCTTTGGTGAAAAAAGCAACAAATAGATAGTCTTCAACACCAAATGGAAGAACACAAGACCAAAATACATGAATCGATGCCTTCATGGACTCATGGATGGAATGTTACTTAATGGACCTCTCCATTACCTGCCCATCTGCTGCTTCTAGGGAACTTGAAAATTCCAGCTTTGACTGAAAGGAACAGAACCACCCTTTCAACACCCAGTCAGTAATGAAACAATGACCTTGCATCTGAATAAGCTTTCTTTTCCTCCAGAGAAGAAAACATTTCTTTCGGACCTTTTACTTTATTTTTCAAGTACATACATCGTATATAGTTGGTTGTCTATAAATAGTAAAATTACAACGATTTCATTGTTGCAAAATCCCCTTTTACAATTTCAAAATTACTTGGAATGTCTTTCTTGTTCTTCTGACTCATTGCCATGTTGAAGTCTGCTGCTAGAAAATCTGGTATACGGAGTATTTAGGGAAGCTGACGTACTGGTAAGGCTTTTAGTAAAATGATTATTTTCTTTAGTATACCTTTCCAACAAAAAAATGCCTGTATGATAGGGTTTTATTTTGTTTCCATCACCTTTCTTTCTCAGCTGTTTGCAAAAGCACATTACTTCTCTTTCAGTGGGACCAGCCTTTCTCTCTCTGGCTGAAACACCAAACTTCCTAAATGGTAGTTGGGTCCCCTGTCCCAGCAGGTCCTGAAGGACTTTAGGTCCCACACAAGGAGAGGAAAAAGATGGGGTAGATCTCTGGTCATAGTTCCAAATTGCTTTGCAGAATGGTTAGATCACCTTAGAGTTCCACCAACAACGAATTAGTCTTCCAAATTACTCGCATCTAATCCAACATTGATCATTTTCCTGTTTTGTCATGTTAGGGAATCTTATAGGCATAGCTTGTGTTTATTTGCCTCATTTTGCGCAAAAGTGATTTAGAGCATTTTCCTTATGAATATACGTAGCTTTAATTTCTGTCTCTGAAAATTCACTCTTCATATCTTTGACCAGTATTCAGTTGGGGAATGAATTGTATTCTTGTTAATTTGGCTAAGTTCTCTATTTATTTTAAAAATGAGTCCCTGACCACAGACACTAGTTTTCAAAATTATTTCCAGTTTTCTATTTCCCTCCTAATCTTGGATGACTTACCTTTGTACAAAATCCTTGCAATTTAATGGAAACAAAATTATCCATCTTGCATTTCATAATGTTCTCTATCTCTTGTTTGGTCATAAAATCGTGCATTCTCCATAATCTGAGAGATAAACTATTTCTTACACCCCTAATTTGTTTATGCAATCAATCAGCCTTTATACCTAAATTGGAAAACCATTTGTACTTTATGTTGGTATATGGTGTCACATGTCCAAATTTTCCTTGTTATTTTCCAGTTTTTCTAGCAGCTTCTGTCAAACAGTGAGTTCTTATCACAGAAGATGGCATCTTTGGGTTTATCAAACAGGTGATTACTGTACTCATTGACTACTGTGTCTTGTGAAGTTAACCTACTCCACTGATCTGCTGTTTTATTTCATAGACAGGACCAAGTCGTTTTGATGATTGCTGCTTTGTAATGCGATTTAATATCTGTTGTAGTACGTCAGCTTGACTCATATTTCTTTTCCTTACATAGCTTGATATTCTGGATCTTTTATATTTCCAGATGAATTTTGATATTGTTGTCTAGGTCTTCAAAGTAATATCTGGTTGTTGATTGGGATGGCACTGAAAAAGTACATTAATTTAGGTTGAATTATCATTTTTAGTGCATTAGCTCAGGCTACCCTGGAGTAACTGATGTTTTCCCAGTGGTTTAGATCTCACTATATTTGTGAGAAAAGTGTTCTCTGATTGTGTTCCCACAGCTCCTAGGTTTATTTTGGCAGGTAGGCTCCCAAATATTTCATAATGTATACAGTACCTTCAAATGGAATTCTCTTTCCATCTCATGCCATTGGGCTGTAACGTGCAATACAAATAATTTTGATTACATTAAATTGAAAAACTTTTGCATAAGCAAACCAAAAGCAACCAAAAGTAGGAGGGAAGCAGAAAAATGGGAAAAACATTTTTGTAACTGTTGTCTCCTATCCAAATTTCTAAAATTATGATTTCTAAAATATATGGAGAGCTGAGTCAAATGTCCAAGAATACAAGTCATTTCCCAGTTGACAATTGGTCAAAAGATATAACCAGGCAGATTTCAGAGGAAGAAAATAAAACTATCTGTATTTATAAGAAAAAGTGCTCTAAATCACTATTGTTTAGAGATACACAAATGAAAACAACTCTGGGGTACCACATCACTTGCGTCAGATTGACTACCTTGACAAAAAAGAAGATGATAAATATTGGAGAAGATTTGAAGAGCCGGAACACTAATTCAATGCTGGCAGAGCTGTGAGGTGATCCAACCATTCTGGAGAGCAATTTGGATCTATGACCAAAGGGCTACAAAAATGATCTTACTCTATGACCCAGCAGTATCTTTTCTAGGACTCTATCTTAAAGAGAACAAAAAATAGGGACAGGTCCCACACGTACCAAATTATTTATAGCAGCTCTCTTTGTGTTGACTCAGAACTGGAGATGGAGGGGACACACATCAGATTGGGAATGGATGAACAAGTTGTGGTGTATGAACATAATGGAATTCTATTGTGCTATAAGATATGATGAAGTGAGGTTTTCTGAGATGTCTCATGTCCGAAACTGGTCCCCTTCAGACACAGCAAGAAGGACCCTTCCTGTCAATCTCCCCAGTCTCCCCAGCTAAAAGACTGGTGTATTCCTTCTACTCGTTCCACTTCTCCTCGATATATCCTGGGCCAATATTCTCTGGAGTTTTCAAGATCAACAAGGCATGGTGACAGCACTTACAATGTACTCTGCCATCTTGGATCCTGGAAGTTCAGGTAGGCAACTTTCAAATGTTCAGTCTGTGTGCTGATAGGCCCAGAAGTAGCTGCTGCTGCTGTAAAGGCAGCAGCCTCCTCAAATCCTTCAAACATTTACTTTCCAAGGCTTCACAGTCACCATTGCCCTCACCTTCTCCACAGCATGCAATGGCTTCTCATTGCCTGAGAGCTCATCTGTAAAGAGTGGTTAGTGTTGTGAGAGATGATCTCTGAAGATTTCTCAGGAGTGAAGCAGGCCTCCTCACAGAGTCAATTTTTTCTTGTCCTGTTGACTTGTAAAGAAATATCTCAATATATTATGTACTTTCCCAGACTTCCCCCACCCCACCATGTTATAGGCACATAGCTAGGAGAAATAACACCTCTCCCCCCCCCACCTCCCTCCTGTCCTTGTCTCCAGGCAAGTTTGTGCAACTGTCTTTGTTCTCTGTCGCTAGCGTAGATTTCTGTGAATTGTACCCTCAGGGCTTGCACCAATGAGCCCTGAGGAAGGGGGTTAGTGAGGAGAGGATTGTTGTTAGAAGTTTTAATCTGCTGAGCTGAACACACCTCAGCTCTCTTAGGTTCCAGCACTCTGAGGGAACCCTTTCTTGAGAAAGTCAATAAACGAACTATTCTCTTTGCTAATATCTCTGACTCTCTCATTCATTGCTAAGCGTCTCTGTACCCTACACAGTACGTTGTCTTCCCCATTGGCCTGGAAAGTTTTGGAGCACAGGCTCTTTCTTTCCCTTCTTTGTATCCACATCACTCACCCCAGTGCCTGCCCTGACTCTGTTAGTAAATAGACATTTATTAAAATCCTCCCATGTGCTAGTCCCCTGCTAAGCTCTGGGGATGTGAAAACAAATGACAGACCCTGATTACAATGTAATGGAGACAAGAAGCAAAGAAACATGTACTAACAATCTCTATACAGGGTAAGTAGAACATAATTAACAGAGGGAAGAGACTGAGAAAGGCTTCCAGTAAAAGATGACATGTTGGCTGGGACATAAAAGGAAGTCAGGGAGGTTCGTAAGGTAGAGTGGTGGGGGGGAGGGAGGGCAGAGGTCCAAGTATGGGGGGCAGCCAGAAAAAATGCCTGGAATTGGGTAGTTGAGGGTCTGCGTGATGAAACATCCAGGAGACCAGCATCACTAGATACAAGAGTATGAGTTGAGAGGTAAGGTGTGTGAATACCAGCAAGTTAGGAGGGTCCTAGGTTATGCGGGGCTTAAGGTCATACAGCATTTTGTATTGGATCCTGGAAGTGAAAAGGAGCCATTGGAGATTATTAAGTGGGCAAGTGGGAAGCAGTTTATGTGAAAATATAGGACCATTTTTTTAGGAAAAACACTGGAATGGCTGACTGGAGGTTAGATTGGAGTGGAGAGAGACGTGAGCAGACTTCAGAGACAGCACATATTCCTGCAAAGTATTGCAATAATCCATGTGAGATGATTAGCCCTTCACCAAGTACCACAGGAGAAAAGACTTGTAGAAGAGATGTTGCAACAGTGAGATTGTCAGGCTATGGTAACACTTTGACTATAGGGATTGAGAGATTGTGAAGCATCCAGGATTAGTGGACTAGACTGTGGTCTTATTTGTTACAGGGGTACAGAAAGGAGTAGTGGAAAATGGTTTAAGGATAAAGACAATGAGTTCAGTTGTGGACATGGTGAGTTTCATGTGTCTACTTGATATTCAGGTTGAGATATCTGAAACGCAGAGACACAAGATCAGTAGAAAGATTGGGGCAGGAAAGTTAGAGTTGGGAACCATCAGCATACAGATGATAATTGAATTTATGGGAGTTGATCAGATCACTCAGTGAAAGTGTATAGGGAAGAGGGCCCAGGATAGAACCTTGAGAGTCACCTATGTTTGGAGGAGGAACCAACCCAGGAACCTGAGATGGAGCAATCAGAGAGGTTAGAAAAGAACCTTGAAAACTTGTAGAAGAGAGGGTATCAAGGAGGAGAGAATGGTCCTGGGGTTCAGAGGCTTCAGAGTGGTCAAGAATAATGAGGACAGAGAAAAGGCTGCTGAATTTGGCAACGAAGAGATCCCTGATAACTTAGGAGGAAGTAGTTTTTGTGTCGTAATGAGGTCATAGCAGGATGGTGAAGGCTTAAAAAGAGAGAATGGTGGAAGGGTCTTTTGTAGTGGCCTTTCCATGGAGTTTAGCCACAGAGGACAGAAAAGAGAGAAGATGAGAGTTAGAAGGGATGGTAGGATCAAGTGAGGGGTTTTCTTGGAAGGGGGAGATGAGGATATATTTGTAAGCAGCAGAGAAAGAGCAGGAGTGAAAGACTGAAAATAGGAGGTGGAGACAGATGGTAGAGTGGGATAAACTGTTGGTGGAGATGAGATGGAAAGAATTCCCCCTTTTCAGGTGTTAGACTTGGTGAGAAGACAGGAAAGAGGGGCAGAAGACACGTGAATGAGGAGCTCATGGGGAAAGCTCTCAATATTTTCTGTACAGTATGAGGTGAAGTTCTCAGCAGAGAGAGTATAAGGGGAGGGAGAACCATAGGACGTTTGAGGAGGGATGAGTAGGTTTGTAAGATTCACTGTGGAGAGAAGAAGAGTGAGCTGATGAGGGAGGTATAGAAGGTTTGCCTAGAGCAGTGAGGGCCCGGTTGACGTGGTGTTACCAATTTGTCGTGGACCTAGTCAGAACGATTGTGTGACTTTCTCCAACTTCATCTTGTAGCATATGTGTAGTATGCATAGTGGGAAAGGGGGGGACTGATCGAAGGCTGAGTTTTGAAAGGGAATAAGGAAGGAAATGATGAAGGGGCTAGGGATACAGGAGTGGGCTACAGTGTGGAAATGAATTGGTTTAATAAGGAGTCAGGATGAAAAAAAGAGGTGAGAGTGAACAGTAGAGGGAGACAATTGAGGAGTAAAGGAATCAGAGCTCATTGGGGTAGGAGAGGAGGAGGTTTGGAAGCAGAGTTGAAGAGAAAGGAGCAAAGTCTGATGCTTAGGTGGGACAGGGCCAGCATAACAGGTGAGGCTGGAGGGAAGCAGAGGGATGACTTGGCTAGAACTAAGTTAAGTAAAGAAGGTGGCAGAATTTAGGTGGCGAAGAGTCATGTTTACATGGCAAGGAGGGAAGTCAGAGAGCATCTTAACTGAATAGAAGAGGGGCACCGAGGTGAGCTTAGGAGAGGGACCATAGGTACGGGGACCAGTAAGAGAATGATATGAGGGGCCTGCGCCAGAGGTTAGGGTTCCTAGGTAAGAGCTCTAGTGAGGCTTGGGTAGTGGGCAGAATGGGGCTGGATTTAGGCCAGCTAGATATTGCATGCTGTACCCCAGAGTAGTATTAGTCATGGTCCCCAGTGAGCCCCTTTGGTGGATTAACTTACACATATCAGGGAAAATGTGTTTATGTTAGGCATTGAAGGAGAAAGTGAAGTGGTAGGGGTGGTCTCCCTAAGATGGAATTGCATTATTGAGGAGAAATGGGGATGAATAGCCTGCTGTCTTTGCTTCCCTGCAGCCTTCACATGTGCCAATCAACTACTCAATCACAGAATTCCCTAGAAAAAGAACCCAGGCAGGAGGCTCATCTCCTCAAACTTGTGACTTTTCAGGGCTGAACACCATCTTTGAGATCACCCTCTTTGTCAAATGCTCCAACAGAGTCAGTTGCCATGGAGGTACTTCCTTCACTTCAGTCCACCAGCCAACATGTTCCCACTGAGACAACTGGCCAGTAAATCAAGACACCCTCACACACAATCAACCTCTTCTTCAACGAGAACCCCTGCTGTACCCAAGACATCTGCAGGAGGGAACATGGCAACCAGGAGTCTGTTGTTCACCTTGACTTCAGATGAAACAACAACTACCTCTGAGTCAAGCACTCCATTACAGACCAGCGTCCCTGGGAGAATTCCTTCTCTTCTCCCAATCATCCTGTCTAAAGCACGTACAATTACCATGGAGAAAACCAGTATGGGATCAATATTTATGACAATTCGACCAGATATCCTCTGCACAACTGCCTCAGCTTTAGGGATGGGCACCAGTCCTCCTGCCTCCATGTCCTTCTCTCTTTCAACTTTCCATGGCAAAGAACCAGGAGAAAACCCAGCACTGAATCCAGTACAAGCTGAGGTCACTACCCCACCGAAGTCAGACTCCTAGACTTGAAGAGAGTCTGGCTCAGCTGCCCAGCACCATCGTGCTATAAGGATCATCCCAACACATGTTCTTCCTTGGCACCTACCAAGGGATATCTGGGCCTATAACACTGTCTGTTTTCTTTCTGGAATGTACACTCAAACACCACACAACTCTCAAATATCAAACACATTCAGAGGGATCCCCAACTTTTACCAGGCCAGAGACAACATCCACTGTTGGCTCCCATGATGTAAGACAAGGAGCCAACCTTTCTCAAACTATCCCCTCTCCTCTCACGACAAGAGCCCTGACAACACAAACTCTACCTCCTACCTCTGAACACAGGGAGACCTTGCATTCTGAGGGGGCAGCCAGATCAGTTGGACCAGTGACTGGAGAAACATCTTTTCCTCCTAGTGTTAGAAGAGATCCTAGATTTTTCATCACTCTTGCAAACAGACAGCTGGCTAGTTATATGGCTTCCATAAGCACCCCTTCATTTGAGATGAGTCGGGGATGGGGAGCAATGGTGACAGGGCATCTTTTCCTGCTGAGACCTCAGCTGACCTCAAGGCAAGTCATGCTGGAGTGTCTAGCACCAGGCCAGATGGCAATTCCACTCTACACTACACCCTCCTTTCCTGGGATTCAGGCTTGGAGCAAAAACAGTCTTGTGTCCTGTATCAACAGTGGCAAGTCATGCTACTTTTAGCAGCAGTAGCTCTGTGACTCATATAGGAGAAAGAACTGACAGCACCTCATCTTCTGCTACATCTGAAGTCATATCTCTTGCCATGACTGGAATGGCAAACATCTTTACTTGGCCAACAATTCACCATTCTGCTTGCGCTTATGGACTCATATTACTAGGACTTGAAGGGAATTTAGTTGTCTAGTACAAATATTTTAAAGTAGAGAAAACTCTAAAGTAGATGTGAACCTTTGACCAAAGCCTCACAAGGATAAGCGTTAGCAGTGTAGATTGAATCATATTCCTTTGACATACTTCCTGAAATGTGGTACCCAGATTTTCCTGTCTAATTGCTTTCTCCAGTGAAGCCTGTAGGGTAATAGCAACTTTGGAGAATTGTGGGTAAGGGCTTGGGCAAGTATCAATCAGTCAGTTAATCTGAGCTTAATTTTCATTTGTTATCTTTTTGCAAGAGAGTTGGGGTTAAGTGTCTTTGCCAGGGTCACATGGCCAGTGTCAAATATCTGAGGCTGGATTTCACTCAGGTCGTCCTGATTTCAGAACCAGTGCTCTATCCCACTGAACAATCTAGCTGACCCCGGGTCTAACTGTCTATCCTAATTCATTCCTGTGCCACAGATATCAATAAAATTGCAAGTAAGGATCAGTACCTTCTCCTCTTATCTCTGTTCTGCAAGTCGTCCTGGGATCTGCATGAGTCAAAAATGAATCTTGTCATGGGATTGGTTCACTTACATGGGCCTCACAGACAAACGTGGCCACACTAAGGTTAGCATAGCAGTGTATAGCAGTCTCTGATGGAATCCTTACACCATAGGTAAGGCTTATCCAGGAACTGAAGCTGAACTAATGAATGCAGGGGAAAGTGAGGCAGTGGTTTGGGAGATGTCTTGAATATAGAAGGCGCCATGTTAAGAGGCAATAAAAATCTGTCTAAATGAGGCCAAAATTTGTCCTTCAACACTTAGGCACACTTCAACCAACTGTCAACTCCAACTAACTTACATAAGCACAGAATTCTCCAACTTAAGAATAGTGACATTGGATAATGTCAGTGGATCCGACTTGGGAAGAGACTAAACAGGGTCCACCAGCATCCCCAAGATTGTCTCTATTGAGAGAGATACCATTTCTGTCACTGCAACAGAGATGATCATCATAGAGACAACTCCAGGTACAAGAGCCATTGAAGCTCCACCTTCTCACTGTGGCCACCATCACAGTTGGTTTCAGGCCTACAAAACAGAGAATAATCATGTACTCTTTCACAGAAGCCTCAATATCACATGAAACATTGGCTGGAGATGCCTTGGGCTTGCTGAAAGCCCAATACTTTCCTTGCCTCCAATAGAGGCCATAGTCAGCTCAATCTCCAGCAGTCCTTTTAAAGATAAGTACAGCCAGGACAATGTTTTCTGCATTCCCTTTGGACATGCTTCTATCAGAAATATCCCCTAGGAAGAGTCCCACTACCACCCAGGCTCCATGGCCCACTGGATTTGATTCTACCCATGTCTCTGTCTGAATAACAGGAATTGAAATCAGGCCCATTTTTTTCTCTACCTTCAAATCCTACATCCATCAGTGCCATGGGAGTTGGGCCAAACCCAGATATGTCTATGATGTGAATCACCCCAGAAAAGTAGGATGCCTGCCCTAGACAGTAACACAGTCAGGGTCAGTGCCCTGTCCTCCATTGCTCCCAGAATCATGCCAACATCTCCTGGAAGAGACACACGAACTTTTTTGGTGTCTATAGAAAAGTCAATGGAGTGTAAAAGAGTGGGCAACAATTTCCTATAGACCACATGATACTCTAAGACAAGCAGCCCACAGGTCAAGGAGCAACTTGAATGGCTTTATATGATCTCCAACTCTTGTCTGCCCAGCCTCAGTGAAGAGACCAGTTACTCCAGGACTTTCTTTTCACTCTCTGAAAGAAGTGTGATGAGCTCAGAGAATCCCACTTGTATCACTTGCGACTGAACCTACATAGCCCACAGCTTTTGAGAAGTATACTGTTTCTGTTACACCAGTGGCTACATGCAGTGCTGATTCTGCTTTCTCCACCAGGACCCTAGCGTGAGAGCTACTCCAACAGGCCACACAGCTCTCTCAGAGCCCAGTGAAATTGCATCAGGGATGTCTCTCCTGATGAGCTGAGAGCTGGCCTCTTGACAAGTCCTGTGGGAGGATGAGGTAAATACCTGATAAATCGGAGATTATCAATAAAAGAAGGACACTAGAATTAATAGTGATCCCTTAAGAATCAAGGGCATCATGTCTATTAAGATCACACCTTCCTATAGACAGGAAAGGAATACCTTTCTACAGGAAGGGGGGAATCTTAACAGGGGCTTGAAGGAAGTTAGTAAAATGAGGAGGGAAAGGACTCCAGGGATGGAAGACAGTCGGCGAAAATGTGCTAAGTTGGGAGATGGTGAGGCAATGCAAGGAAGAGCAAGAAGGCCAGTGTCACTACAAGAAGATTGGCAAATAAAAGGGGGGGCAGCCTGTGAATGTCTCTGAATGCCAACCAGCACTTTCTATTTGATTCTTGAGGGTAACAGAAAGCCATTGTATTTCATTCAATGGTAAAATGGCATGGGGAGACCTGGGCTTTAGGAAAATCATTTTGGTGGCTGAGTGGAGGATGGACAAGAGTGTCTTATGACAAGAAAACCCACCAGAAGGCTAATGCAATAGTCCAGGAATGAGGTAATGTGGGCTTGCACCAGGATGATGATAGGGTCACAGGAGTGAAGGAGCATATAGCAGAGGTGTCAGGAGAGCAAAATCTGTATTCCTTTTCACCAGATTAGACATGGGATTGGGAGTGAAAGAGAGTAATCTTGAACTGTGAGCCTGGGTGATTTGGAAGATGGTGATAGCCTGAAATTGAGAAACTGAGGTAAAATGAAGGTTTACAGGGAGGGGCAATGAGTAGAATTTTGGATGTGTTGCATTTCAGATGTGTACAAGACACCAAATTCAAGATTTCTAACAGGCACTTGTCCAACAGGACAGATTTCACACCCCCTGAAGGAGGCACTCCCTCTGTTGCACCAATGAATGACTTCAGAACTAGGTGACAGTGGACATTGACATGGCAGTTTGGCCTCTAGTAGCACATCAGTGTGGGAGACCATCAGATCATGTAGCACTGCAGCATCACAGGCTGGCACACTCATCCCAGGGATGTTTCTTCTGGCTGAGAGTACAGCTCACTACATCTCAACTCCTTTGTGAGGGTCTAGGGCAGAGTTAGCTGGCTACAGTACTCCTTGCCACTCTCCAAGTACGTCCGGGGTCAGGCTTGAAGGAGAATCAGACTCATCCTTGGTATTCACTTCACCAGCACCTGCTATCTCCATCACCAGCATTGCTGGGGCTCTGCCTGAAATAAAAACAGAGGTTCCCTGGTTCTTGACCTCTACTGAAGCCACATATGTCAACAGGATTGGTAGATATTATGTCTACTTTGCCCCAGACCTTCTCTCCTTTGTCTACAGTCACCATCTCTGAGGATACTTACAAGTCTAAGGCTATGAGCTTAAATATTCCTGGAACTGAAAGCCCAAGTGTCATCCTCAGCAGCAGGGTCACAGATATGGTGTCTTTTTATCTCGAGTCCCCTCCCAACCAAGAGCTTCTGGGTACAGTGGGAGAAAGTAGCACAGGTGCTTCACTGATCACTCCTTTACCTGTATCTCCTATGTCCTCAGCTGCTTTTATGGGAGAAGTACCAAGGGGGTTAGGTACCACTCGTGGCTTACTTCCACTGGTGATTGCAACAAAAAATCTCCAGTCTCCATTGAAGAAGAAGGCTGGGGATATCGCTATGACTCTTACAGGGCACAGCACAGAATCTCAAGTGAACTCAGCACTGCTTCTTACTACCAGCACCACTTGCATGGTTTTCCCTGGACAAAGCACAGTTTCCCCCTCATCTACTGAAGCTGAAGCCAGTTATCTCACCACGGTGAACATCAGCTCAACTGTCCCAAGGCCGGATATCACCTTTATCACCAAAATCCCAGATATTGGCCCTCTCTGTCCTGTGGTCACTCTCAGCCCCGAGATTCCAAGTAGAGTGTCAGAGAAAAGCACAACTGAACCATAGACTACCACTTCTACTGAAGATCAACTGTTCTCAAACACTAATCCTGGAGGTTCATTGATCACCATGGCAGGCTCAACTTTTGTGGTGACTGATGCTCATATTGTTTCACAAGCAGACAGAAGGGAGCTCAGAGGTTCCTCTGACTACAGAGAGCATGATTACATGCAGGACAATAACAAGTATCAACTCAATTCCTCCAGGGCTCAACACAGCAGCTGAATTGAGCTCAGCCATACCTCCTCCTACAATTGCAGAGGAGACTCCAAAAAGTACTGAGGCCATTCTGACTGCCAGAGATATATACCCTTCTTCCACTTGGCAGTGGGTAGGAGGGGGAACTACAGTGACTCCTGTCCATATGAGATGAGGTTCAAGTGTGTCTGCTGTGACCCAGACCATCCTCTTTGAAATTCAAAGTTCATTTAAAATCACCAAAGCCCCATGGGAGATTGACACAAAGCATCCATTGTCTTGTACTGCAATCAAGGTCACTAACACAGTTACTCTATCAGATTTCACTCTGATCTCAGGGCTCGAGGAGGACCAGGATTCCAAAGGTGCCATCTCACGGACACAACCCAGCAGGACCTATCCCACCATGTTTTGCCCTTCAGAAAACCCCATAACACATGGCACTAGTCCTGTGGATACCCTCTGACCAAGCACTATCCACTGGGCCAAGGGAGCAATTGCTTGAAAGAGGCACCAGTACTGCTACTTTTCTTTTCAAAATGCTTGCTGAAGTCACTGTTCCAGCACCACAGAAAACTACCCACGGGCTTGAAAGTCAAAAGCATTTCTACCCTGGATGGTCAAACTGCCCTAGCAGTCCGCACTGGTCTTGTTGGGAACTTCATCTCTGCATTGTCAAAGGTCACAGCTTATATCAGCAAAGATAGGGAAACAGTGTGAAATGGAGCTCCTCAGGCAGCCAGCCTTCAAGGAATTTGCATCTAATGGGGGAGACAAGGCCTAGAAAGGAGTGGTAACCAGTGAGAGGCAACTGAGTGCCTCATCATGAAGGAATGGTACCTGGGGAACAAGTGGAGTACATGGACACATGACATTAGAGAAGTATGAGAGAGAGGATTGGGTCAAATTTCCAGACCTGGAGAGGATCTGGGGGATGAAAGTGTACCCATGTACGGTAAAGGAGAGAGTGAGATGAAGCATGAGCTTGGATTCGATGAAAAAATATATGAGGAGAGTGATGCACCTATGGGGACCATGGTAGGCCAAGGCTGAATTTCTGGAGACTAAGCTTGAATCTTTCAAGACCAGTCTTTTGTGTGGGCATCAAGGAAGTAAGGAGGCTTGAAAAGAAATGGCTAGAGCATAGGTTCAAGGCCTGAGCAGGGCTGATGAGAGTGCTCTACGGGAGGAAGTGCCCATGATGTGCATGGGGGAGGAAAGTGTAGCTCAGGAGATTGGGTATTATCCCACTGAGAGAAAATGGATATCCCTGTGACAATAACACCAAACCTGCCCGCATAAACTAACCAACTCCTCTGCTTGTAGCATTCTCTTCCAGGAGCACATTTCATGGGCTTAGGGAGTCTGATGTTACCAGAAAATCAGCAGAGTCTACCAGCATCCCCATGATGAGCTCCACAGTCAGAGATTCTATTTCAAATCCCTGTAGGCTCAGCTACCGTTCTGTGTACACTTCTCATTGTGGCCATGATCACAAATGGGCTCAGATCTGAGACACCCAGTGGACCAGCGGATTTTCCCCAAAAAACTTCAGTTTCACCTAAGAGGTCCTCCAGAGTGATCCTGATTTCTCCCATAAACCTCCCATGCTTCTTGACTCCAGTAGAGTCCACAGTCAGCCAAGGATCTAGAGAGGTTTGAAAGGCCACACTAGTGGCATGGGATACTCAGGCAGCAGCAGAGGCAGGTTCAGCTGCCTTGTCCTTCACTGCTCCCAGCACCATCCCAACAGATGGTGGAGGGGACACAAGCCCTTTCTTGGTGTCTACAGAAGGGCCAAAAGAAAGTCAGACAGTGTCCAGCACACTCCCAGAGAACACAGACACTTCTGCAAGCACTCACAGAGAACACATGCACTTCCAACTACATGAGTAAGCTACTACCCTGATAGAAGTTCCACTTCTTCTCTGCTCAGCCTAACTGAAGGACACAGTTACCCAGGACTTTGCCTTGAACTTCTTTGAGAAGCCTGAGGAATTAGGCTAGGAATGTGGCTAAATGCCCCACCTTATCGTTCATAAACTCTCTGATCATCCTCCTTTACATGGGAAGACACAAGATTAAATAGAAATTGACATATGAAGAACCACTTCAACAAGGTCCACAATCATTGAACTGTATGAATGTCAAGAACTGCTATAGAAATTTAACTGAATGCTCTGAAAGTCTAATGAACTCTTTATCCATTTAGAAGAGATATCAAAATTTATTTCCCTCCTTCCCTTGAAATATTAAGGGTCTATCAGTATGGAATATTGATTTAATGTAAAAACTTTTTGATGTATTGGCTAGTTGTGCTACACATTCTAAAATCTTTTATTTTAAGGGAAGTCTCTTCGTGGGAGATGGATATATTTGAAGATAAATATGTAAAAAACAAAATGTAAAGATATCTTTATAACTAATTAATGTAAAATTGAAGCAATTTAAAGGAGATATTATGCTTAATAACGTGCCAATGTATGAAACCATTTTAGAGAAAGACATGAATATATATATAAATGTAAATAGATCAGATCAACAGGAGAGAAAATGAAATACTTAGTCCCATCTTCATAAAAAAATTGAATAAGCTTTAAATGAGGTCCTTAAGTGCAACTCCCAGGATCACTTGCATTGACAAGTGAATACTACCAAACATTAATCTATTTAGCTCTAAAGATGCTCCCAAGAGTTGGTACTCTCCCACCTTGGCCAGCCATAGATCAAGCTATCTAAAACAGAATCCCCCTAAGTCTCTTTGGCAGTCTTACTGCACCTTCTTCCACACAACTGAGGCTCCTATTGAAACTCTACCTGTTGTATTCTTCCTTTGTTTGGGAAGGACTTGGACTCCAAGGCCTCTGAAGGACATCAGAGAAATGATAACGTGATTTGCACTAGACATTGTTTTGAGTGAGGGAGGGCTGTGCAAGGTCACCAGCCTCGTATTTTCCTCCTAAGCCTTCTGGATCCAGTGACAAGATATTAATCATGATAACTGGAGATGGGCCGGGATGCAGTGGGAGATGTTGTTTTTTTCTGCTAAGTCCTATTCTGGAATTCTCTTAGAGAGTGATTATGCATGTTTAATGAATAGAATTCTTTAAGAAATAATCAGGGAATGGCCATTGTAATGATCAAAAGAAAAAAATATGAGTAAATACGACTGGAGGGAAAGAGCAACAGTGACTACTGATAATCATTTAAACCAAGAAGGTTCAGAAAAATATTAAGTGGAGTTTGGTCAGGGACATATTGGTGTGCCATGTATGAGTGTACTTGCTTTAAGGTTTGGGGAGAGAGAGAGAGAAAGACAGAGAGACAGAGACGGAAGGAAGGAAAGAAAGAAGAAAAGAAGGAAGAATTTAAGGAAGGAGGGAAGGAAGAAAGGAAGGAAAGTGAAAGAAAGACAGAAAGTAAGACAGACAGACAGACAGAGAGACAGAAAGGAAGGAATGAAGGAATAAAAAAGAGAGAAATGAAGAAAGAGGAAAAGAAAGAATGGAAGGAAGGAAGGAAGAAAGATAGAAAGACAGAACAAAAGAAAGAAAGAGAAAGAAAGAAAGAAATATAGCCAATTAACCCCACGTTTATTGGTGGCCCTCTGGCCATTCAAATTTACCTTCCTTTGGAGAGGAGAAGGTAGGGGTCTACAAAATCGAAAAGATGAACTGAGGTACCCAGCTAGCTGCATCCCTATTCAAGCATCTAGGTCTACTCATAGGTCTGTGTTTGTCCTTAGTTTTTGAAGAAGACCATGTCATCAGAGTAAAGTTGACATGACTTGCAGTTGACTATGTTTTGAGCGAGGTTAGGGCGTACCGCCTCACCAACCTCCCTTTCTCCTGCTGAGCCTTCTGGGTCCAGTGACCAAATGTTCATCAGGATGACTGGAGATGACCCAGCATGTAATGGGTGATGCACTGGGAAAACAAAAAAAGACCAAAGACATTGCCTGCCATGAATGTAGCTCACATTCTACCAGAGGAGACTACATGCAAATAACGATATGCAAAGCAAACTATAAAGAGGATAAATAAGGAATGAAAAGAGAAGCACCCTGATTAAGAGAGGTCTGACCAGGGAATCATCCCTGAGTCCCCATTTCCAAATGTGAGCTTCTTCCAACCTCCTCTAGCACCTTTGTCTAGTGATGGTTGTGTTCCTGATGAGGATACTGCTGCTGCAGAACCCTGCGTGGGTACCCCTGAGGGGGTCAACAAGTTGGACTCAAGGGAGGTGTACAGAGATTGTCATCATGCCTTAGGAGGGTTAGGACATGGGAAAATCTGACCAGATCTGACCTGTCTTCGGTGGTCCTAGAGAATTCAACTGGGGGCTCAGTTGACTGAGGGACCCCTGGGGGTGAGGAAGGAGGCTCCTGTGTGGCCAGGTCCCTGGGGTTGGTAGTTGTGGTTGACTGGGGACACTGGGGCTGGTTCAGTGAAGTCCATTGGACTGGGTGGGGCAGAACTGTCTCCAATCCATTCAAGGGGTAGGAGTGATTAGATCAGTTAAGATGCCCCATCCTTAGAACTGAGGGGGTGGGGCTCAAGGGCATATAGGCTCTGGCATTCCAGTGCCTAGGTTGAGCCTGTGTCTTGGGGAACTTGGAACGTTCGTTGGTTGCCTGGTTCCCGTTTGTGCACGGTTCACTGGGAGCCCTCAGTTGTCTTCAGGATCCACAGAGGAGGTGGATTGGAGGTCCTTCAAGTACCCTGGTGACCCTGAAGCTGCCAAGGGGGCCGGAGACTGAGTGGGAGCACAAGCCTTAGTGGGAGGCAGTGTGCTTCCAGGGTGTTATGTGGTGGGGGATGGGAAATTTGGGGGCGTTACGGTGGGAGGAGGGGTGGTGGGGGGCCAATTGGTGGGACAAGGGGCCAGGAGAGTGGCCAACACTAGTCTGGGAGCTGCTGTGCGCTTTGGCTGTCGTGCTGCTGGTCGGCTGTGCCGTGCACATCTGGAAACAGTGTAGCGGGGCGTTCTGCCATGGCATCGCTGGACACAGCAACTACCTTGCCTGGCCCAGTGCCCTCCATCCCTGGCACTCAGGGAACACAGATCGGGTGAGACCATGGAGGTCCCAGGGACCTACCTTCCCCCTTCCCCAGTGTAGCGCCCTTAGTACAGCAGATTGCCAGTGGCTCAACACTCAGAATCACAAGGACTTTCCTGCCTTTCTTGTCTCCTTGCCTCGGGGGTCACTTGAGAGGCCCTCACCCTGGTCCCTGGGCCTGCTTCAGCCCAGGCCTGCCTGGTTCTCTTCAGCTGGCCCAGAAGCGGCGAGGCAACCTCCCGGGTGGGAGGACCCATCTCCCCCTTCCAACCTGGTACGGGCCCCTGAGATCTCTCAGCCACCATTTCCTAGTATGTCAAAGAAAAATCTGTTCAAAAACAGTCATAGCTTCTAAGTGCTAGGAATATGTGGAGGAAAGAAGGAGATTAGCTCCAGAAAATGCTGTGTAAACCTTAAAGCAGCATGTAAGTGCTGTTAGAAACTTTTCATTATAGAAGCAATAATAGCCAGGTTGAAATCCTGCACTGGACTCTTCGTTGCTATGTGACCTTGGGCAAGTCATTGTGTTGAGGTTTGGGGGTGGTCGGAACCTGAAATAGCAAACCCCTGCCCTTCCCAGATAAACTGAACCAAGCCTTCTTTGACAGCCAGAGAAAAAGTTGATTATAGGTCTTCCATTTGGGGTAGACTGGTTAAGGACATGTACATTTGTGACTTACACATGGACCAGTTAGAAACTGAACCCTGGTGATAAGGTCCAGATGGAATCTGAGCACTATCATGGAGGCAAGTTGGGTCTTATATTCAGAAAGACTGTGGTAGGGATCTAGGCATGCTCCAGTAGTCTGGGGTGAGTGGAGAATGGATTTATGGAGGGTCTTGAAGGGCGTGACCAATAAGTTGGCATCAGGACAGCAGAAACCAATAAAAAAGCATTTTGCTAGCATGAAGAATGGGCAGTAGTTGAAGGTTCCCTGGAGGTAAGACAATGGAGGGCTAGGCTTGTAAGGGTAGCTGACATTTGGGCCCAGGGATAACGGGCCCAGCCCATTGATGACCTTAGCCAAACACCAGCTTCTGAGGCAAGACCATGAGAAATAACTTATTCACACTCTGGAGGGGTGAATAGAACAGCCTCCAGAAACAAAAGTAAGCCTTAAAAACCTTTACCTGACTACAAAGTCTGTCCCCTAGGACCTCATTGACTAGGTAATACAGGGTGTATAGTTTCCAATACCATGTTCTCCCTTCCCATACCTGTAGGTATGGGATGACCGTGAAAATGAACCTTTAGCTTTCCTAGAAGAGAAATCAACATTTCTTAGCTTCTTATTCATGAGAATTCCAAGCTACACTTCACATTTATTCTACTTAGCTGCCTTCTAACCTCAAAACAAGTTCCAGACCAGTTGGACCTTTGCTTTGTGTGTTACCTTCTCTGTGAAACATAACTCCTTCCTTATGTCTCCCATTCTACTGATGGCTATTCTGAACTTAGGGAAATGATTTCTCCATGATATTGCTCAAATTTCCCTCTTCCTCTGCTAGAAAATAATCTAGCACTAATTCACGTTGATAGTGTCTCCTACAGTTAGTTTATTTTCCTGTATTTCTTGCAAGTCAAAACTCTCTGGCCTGTATGGATCCCTTTTGGTTTCATTTCATATATTACGTAATTTCTGTGGAGAGAAAAATTGTACTCATTCCTCCCAATTCATCCTCTTTTATGTATTCAAATCTTTTTTCCACATCTGTCTCCATTCTGATGAATGCTATCTCACTCTCTTTTCCATACACAACCTTCCTTCCATCCATCTCCCTTTTAAGCAAGAATAGATTGTTCTCAACAAATGTAGAAAGAGGGAAAGAGAAGATGATGATCAACGCATTAATAAGTCAAAGGGGCAGTCCCTTTGGTAAGGACAGATATAGAGACCCAAAAGAAAAAGATAAAATATAATTGCACATTTAGAAGTCTCATCTCACACAGCAGTCTAGGGGTTGGGGGAGACACAGTCTGAGGCAGATTTCTGATCTGCATGCTCATCTAAGTCATCTTCAAAAAAGGAACTTCTTGCCGTCTTTATGTAGAAATCTTCTATCTTTTGTCAATTCTGCTACAAACTTGATCTTGACACAATTTAAAATTACCATGCAGCCTTCATACCCTTATTTTTCTTATGGAAGTGTATGCTATTTCTCCTGTTTGGTGACCCAAATACAGAAAAATGAATCTTTCTAAAGGATGCTTTTCTTGTTCTTCCACCAAAACAAAATTTTCTTAAGACTCAATTTCCTCATTCATGGTACTCCAATGCCAAATGTCAAAGTACCAAATCTTGTATGATTTTCAAAATCTCTCCACCAAATAAGGATTTCCCCGAGAACTTTCCAAACCTAACAAATTATGAAATTTCTCTTCCCCCAAAATCAGGCTTTTTAGATAGACTGTGTCCATCCCCCCGTCACCACCTAGTCCAGTGTTTTCTGTAACGACTAAAAGGCCCCTTCATCTTTTTATAACCAAGCTTGGAGGAGTGTGTGTAACATTTATCCCTCCTTGAACATGAACTGCTTCTGATTCCTGCCTCCACCTCTCTCTCTTCAATGAGAAGCACCCCCTTCTCCTAGCCCTTCCCCGTTCAATTTTCCAACAGTGTGAGATGGATTTCTATACATAACTGAGTTATTCCTTCTGGTGCCATTCCTTGCTTGAGTCAGTACAGAGGAGAATAAGGTTCACGGTGAAGGTTCAAGATTAAGGTTTCCCACCTCCTCCATCTTCCCCTCAACTGTTATAGTTCATTCTTTATTCTTTGTTGTGAGATAATTTACCTCATTGTACCTTTCCCTTTCCCTTTCTCCCAGTGTATTCCTTTTTCTAACCCTTTAATTCTTATTCCTTTAGAAATCATTGGTTGGTTTTGGGGACCTTTTCTCCTCCATCCAAAGAACCCTTTGTGAATACCAGTATTCTTCCAGTGTTGATGTATGGCTACAATACAGGGAGCACAGTAGAGTCCACAGCCTGAAAACATAGAGAGCAATAGGGTAGGAAAGTGGGAAGCAGCTTTCCCACAGATCAGCCACAAATAAGTGTGACTGGCAACTGCTATGGCCATGTAGTGAAGCTCGCATGGGCACAATCCAATGGGTCCACCTGTGTCCTCATGGTGTCAGGAGAAAGAGAATAAAACCCTTTTCATGTTGGAGTCAGACTCTGGCAGACCTGTGTGTGGATAGATATGAAATCATTTCTTCATCACTCGAAGTCCAGGGTTCTATATTTTGTTCAACCAAGCTGCCCCAGGAACACCTAAGTTCCAATCTTACCTCAGACACTTCCTGGTTGTGTGAACTTGAGGAAGTCACTTCACTGCTGTATTCCGCAGAAAATTCTGTAATACACATTTCCAGTGAGCTCGACCTAGCTCATATACATGCAATTCTCTACACTGACAAGACCAGATTTAGTGTGAGAAAACCAGAAAATTAGGCATGAGATGTGTACTCCTAAGACATGATAGTCAGCACTCAAATATTTGTCTGTTTTTGGTTTGTGTTTTAAACATTGTTTGCCTGAAAGTTGGGTTAAAAGAGGCAAACAGGCTAGGTGGCATTTAATTCACATTGTTTCTTCCCTTCAGGCTGGCCAAAGATAGAGAACATGCATATCTAAGGAGCAGGAATGTAAATTCGGATTGTGTGCTCAAAAGAATGAGAAGGCTTTAACACATGCTAGAACAATCCTGATGCAGGACTCAGATTTATGATTTCCATAAATGTTTAACCATAATATGCAAAAGAATTTTCTTAACTGAATGAGTGGTAAATACAGTAAGACAAGAGAGGAGACAAACAATTAATTGAAATATGACCCAGGATATCTGTTTTCTTTACCATGAAAATGACATAACATAGCATATGTCCATGAAATATATATTTACGATAGTGCCTTCTCTTGAGGAGCTTTGTCCTTGGTAGTCATTAATAGCAGAATGCTCTGGTCTACTTCATCTTGCCTTGTTGACACAGTAAAGGGAATTCTGGGAGTAGAGAAGTAGAGAGTAGAGAAGAGATATCTGTGAGACCAAGGGGCTACCTCTAGTCAATTAGTTCAGGCTCTGCCCTTTCTCGAGGTTTACATGATATTAAATGATTAGCAATCAAACAGCAGCCCAAGAAAGGACAAGTGAACACTGGAATTGTTGTGTTGGATGGAGGTGACTTATGGAGTTGATTTCTCACAGGGAAAGGTGACTATGCCTCAGCGAGACTCGCTATTGGATGCCTTGCAGCAGAAGAACCTGGATCTCATGAGACAGATCACCCTGGTCCAGGAGACTCTGCACATCCGGGAGCAGTCCTTCAGCGAGCTGCAGACCCAACATGAGGAGCTGCAGGGCAGGCTGGAAGAGTACCAGGAGAAAGTGATGGACCTGGAAGATGAGGTGGTTGTCTCTGCTGCTTCTTGGGGGAGATGTTAAGGGATGCTACAGAAACGGAGTGTGAGAAATGGCAGGAAAGATGGGCTGGTGACTGTGGGGACTGCAATAATGTACAGGCTAGTGATTGGGTTTTGTGATGGTTGAAGCTGGTTTCTTGGGATGTCGTGTTGAGTACAACTCTATGGATACAACTTCTGTACATCTGTCACATATTTTATTGGTGTGGTCTATTTCCTGGAACATTACTCTGCCTGATAAGTATTCATCAAAATATTTTACTCACTAAAGTGTCCAACTAGCTCAGATCACAGGGAGCCTGTACCGTAATTTCTCCCCAGCTCCAAGAGCCAAGAGGCTTCAAAAGGCAAATACAGCGCCTGAAGGATATCAATAAGAATTTGACTCTGCAATTACATCAGGAGCAGGAAAAGGTTAACATTTTGGAACAGGCCAATGAAGCCCTTCAGGAGAAAAACAATGTCTTGGAAATGACTTCAATGAAGAGAGAAGCCGATTTAGTAGAGTTGAACCTGAAGGTATTTGGAGCTTTATGCTAGTGGGTTGGTTCACCTGGATCTTCAAATCAAAACACATTTTTCTTTAAGAATAGTTTGGAGGGAAACAATTTGACTGTGAGGCATGAGTAGAATTACTATTTCTTCCTATCTATCCTTGTGGAGATAGAATTTCCACAGTGAAAACGAGAACGTTTTTCCTTGTTTCATAAGGTTATAGTATATATGGTAATTTTACTCAACAAGGTTTTATTAAGGCACAACTTTAACCTCCGGGACTAAATCAACAAGATGAGTGACTCATGAATTTGTTTCCTTCTTTGTTTCTTCTTCTTCTTCTTTTTATTTTACTTAGAAAGGTGCTATTGTCTTGGCCATTGCTAAAGGTCTTTTCTTAGCTCCGTAGTTTGGAAATTTCTTCTGGGAAAAATTGCACTACACATATATTTTTTTTAAGTTTTTTTTATTAATTTTAGTTGTCAACATTCATTTCCACAATGTTTTGAGTTCCAAATTTTCTCCTCATCTCTCCCCTCCCCCATCCCATAATACTTGGTATTCTGATTGCCCTTTCCCTCAATATGCCCTCCCTTCTATCGCACCCCTCCCTTCACTTATCCCCATCTTCTCTCTTTTCTGGTAGGGCAAGATAGATTTCTATATAACATTAACTATATTTCTTATTTCCCAGTTATATGCCAAACAGTTCTCAACATTCCTTCCTAAAGCTTTGAGTTCCATCTTCTCTCCCTTCCTCCCTCCCCACCCATCCACACTGAGAAGGAAAGCAATTCAATATAGGCTATATGTGTATAGTTTTGCAAAAGACTTCCATAATAGTCATGCTGTGTAAGACTAACTATATTTCCCTCCATCCATCCTGCCCCCTATTTATTCTATTCTCTCTTTTGACCTTGTCTCTCCCCAAAAGAGTTTGCTTCTAGTTACTCCCTCCTTCCATCTGCCCTTCCTTTTATCATCCCCCCACATATCCCCGCGCTCATTTGTCCCCCATTCTATCATCGCCCCACACCCCACTTATCACCTTCTCCTCTACTTTCCTGTAGTGTAAGATAGATTTTCATACCAAATTGAGGGAGCATGTTATTCCCTCCTGAAGCTTAATATAAAGAGAGTAAGCTTCACTTTTTCCCTCTCAACTTCCTCCCTTTTCTTCTCAATTGAAAAAATATATTTTTACCTCTTTTATGTGAGATAATTTCCCCCATATCATTTCTCCCTTTCTCCTCCCAATATATTCCTATCTCACCTCTTAATTTTATTTCTATAGATATCATCCCTTCTTATTCAATTCACCCTGTTCTCTCTCTCTCTCTCTCTCTCTCTCTCTCTCTCTCTTTCTCTCTCTCTCTCTCACTCTCTCTCTCTCTCTCTCCAGACAAGTGTGAGTATGTGTGGCACAATCTGTACAACTACACAAATACTGAGAAAAGGCTCAAGAGTTACAAATATTATCTTTCCATGTAAGAATGTAATGATTTGAACTTTAGAATGTGCCTTGTGATTTCTGTTTTCTGTTTACCTTTGCATGTTTGTCTTGATTCCTGTGTTTAAAATTCAGATTTTCTATTCATTTCTGGTCTTTTCATCTAAAAGGCTTGAAAATCCTCTATTTCATTGAATACCCATTTTTTTCCACTGAAATATTATCCTCAGTTTTGCCCTTTAGGTGATTCTTGGTTTTAATCCTAATTCTCTTGAATTCTGGAATATTATATTCCAAGCCCTTTGATCCCTTAATGTAGAAGGTGTTAGATCTTCTGTTATGCTGACTGTATTTCCACCATACTCGAATTGTTTCTTTCTAGGTGCTTGCAACACTTTCTCCTCGACCTAGGAACTCTGAAATTTGGCTGAAGTATTCCTAGCAGTTTCTCTTTTCGGATCTCTTTCAGGAAGTGATTGGTGGTTTCTCTCAATTTTTTATTTTACCCTCTGGTTCTAGAATATCAAGGCAGTTTTCCTCGATAATTTCATGAAAAATGCTGTCTAGGCTCTTCTTTTGTTCATGCATTTCCGGTAGTCCATACGTTTTAAATTGTCTCTTCTGGATCTGTTTTCCAGGTCAGTTGTTTTTCCAGTGAGATATTTCAAATTATCTACTATTTTTTCATTCTTTTGGATTTGTTTTGTAATTTCTTGGTTTCCCATACACTCATTCACTTCCATCTGCTCCATTCTAATGATTATGCAACTATTTTCTTCAGTGAGCTTCTGAACCTCCTTTTCCATTAGGCTAATTCTGCTTTGTAAAGCATTCCACATTCCTTTCTCCTTGGCAAAGGAGCTTTTTCATGACCTTTGAAACTGTCTTTGTCATTTGTGGATTGAGCAATTTGGAAAATGCTGCAGCTGGTGGCTCCCTGAAACCTCTTCCATATCTCGTCCCTGCCCCATCATGCCGTCCACCCTGGGCTGTGTGCTACTCTGCATCTTCTGTGATAACACTTTCCTGGTGGCTTTCCAGGCTGTCTTGGGCTGCAATTCTCTGTCCTTTTATGGTTTCTGCTGCTCCAGAATTTGTTTAGTCATACTTGCAAGTATTTTATGGGCTATGTGGGGCGCTTCCACAGCTTCTTCTTTCTACTCTGTCATTTTGACTCTGTCCCCTATCACTCAGGCTGCCTTTATCAGGGACTTGGCCAGGGAGCCCACTAGAGACCATGCTTGCTTGAGAAGGCTAAGAAACACCACTAAATACTCCACATTCTGCAATCTCTGTAGTCCATTTTTACCTAGTTTCTCTGGAAAAGTATTTTAGTCTCTTCACAGAAACTCAAAACTCTGTGGCTTGCTTTTAAGTGGCACGTTGGAATGTGCATGGTCCTGCTTGGAGCTAGTGCCTAGAAGAGCATACAGCCCCCACTCTAAGGTCTGCTGTTGTGGCAATGCTGTCACCCAACACTAGTTCTACTTTTTACACTAACTGTGGTTTCCCAGACACTTGACAGGACAATGTGCCACCCCTCTGCCTTCCTGTTGTCTAGGTCAAGGTGGTTCTCCAGAAAAAAGTAGAGGAAGACCAGCAAATCAACCAGCGGATTCAGGCATTCATGAGGGCGTTAAAGACTGAGAAGGCCAATGTTCACAGCCTCAAGGAGCAGGTATGTGGTTGCTCAGGTGGATGTGGGTGGATGTGGCTACTCCTGCTGCCTCTGAATCTCAGAACAGCTCTCACCAGGGGCTATGTGGTTTTGGTCGTTGCCAGATCTGGAAAGACATATCACAGAGATGGTAGTGTCAAAGGCTTTCTCAGCATCTTTCAAGGAGTACTATTGAAAGGCCTTTTTGTCTACACCAGAAGTAGAAAGGTCTGCTTATTTGCCTGTTCATTTCACAGAAAATGCAACTTAATAGGCTTCTTGGCCTGACTCTTGCTTCCCCTTGCCACAGGTGGCAGCAAGTAAGATCAAAGCCGTTCACAACAAGCTGCATTACAAAGCTGCCACCTTGGAACTCATTGAACTGAAGAAAGAACTGCAGGCCAAGGAGCAGCTGGCTAAGAATCTCCAGGCAGACACACATAGGCTGCTGTAAGTATTGCCCCACTGGGACTTGTCTGGGCTCCGACTCCAGAATTCAAATCTGGCTTCAGGCACTTAGTGCTCTAAACCTTCACCCTCTGTCTGTCTCAGCTGTCTCGACTCTTAAGATGGGGATGTTGATAGCATCTGTTCCAACAAGGTTGTTGTGACGATCATATGAGATGATCATTGTAAAGTCTTCTGCACAGTTCCTGGCCCATAGTAGGTGTTGAAGAAATGTAGCCATTCGTGGTATTATTATTATTACATTCCAGTATCTCCTGAGGTCCAGAAGCCAGAGACACAGGCACAATGTCTTTTCATGTCTGGGTCATTGCCAATGCAGTCTGGGTCATTACCAATGCAGTCTTTCCTGGTTAGACCATGTTTTCCCTTGGACTTGATCTCTAATCAGCACCGGGAGCATGGGTAGGAACAGGAGGGGCTCAGGTTCAGTTTGGCTCCCTTTCTAGGTCAACTTCGAAAAGAAGCTTTTAGCTGATGTAAGGGATAGGCAGTGTTTATGCCAGCATAAAAATGCCTTGGTGGCACACTTGAGGGTAACTAGAAAGGGTACAGTAAATCACCCTTGAAACACATATGGTGTCTGTGACTAGTGCAGACAGCACAAGGTGAGGATCATCAGGCAGATTTATCAGAAACATGTAGTTATCAAACATCTGTGCTTAAGTGTTTTTTTGGAGTCTGTGTGCTCATAAATCCCTAGTGCTCTGGAACATCACTGTACGTCTTGTATACATGACATTAAGAAAGATGCAAAATACAATACCAGGTGCCATCACTTCTAGACTGGACATAGATTGCTTTATAGCCAAAACCAGTTGCAGATCAGCATAGAAATGCCATTTTTACTTGATATTCTTCTGTCCATCCTTAGGACACAGGAGGAAAAACACCACCGGGAAGTGTCCCAGTTGAAGCTGGAGTTGGCAGAAGCTCAGGCTGAGCTGCAGCAAGGCAAGATGAACAAGGTAATGCCCCCTGACATGAGCTCCCTCATGGAGCAGAATACCTTCCCCAGGACAGGTCACGTGGTCATGCTGCAGAGCCTTAGCCAGCAGAATCATGTTCCCTCTGTAGCTGCCAGTTTGTAGTTAGTTAATGTCCCAAGAGGAAGAGGTGTTGTGATGGAAAGATCTTTAGGCCCCCAACAAGTGGCAGGTTCTGGAATTTATCCTGCTCAGGAGATCTGGAATGAAACCCAATCCAGAAAACTGCTCCTGAATGTTTCTGTTCAGAGGCCAGAGGTCCCAGGCATCCTTTGCTTTGGGCCATGGCACGCCCAAGGCTCACTCTGTATGGGGTCTTCCTGCTATGTCTTTGGAGGACTTCCATACGTTTGAGGATGATTGCTGTAATTCATCCATCTGAAATAAATGTCTCAGTAAAATAAAGGTGAAGCCTGATGACCCATTGTACAAGTAACAGTTGCTTATGATGCCAGAAGTGCTTCATGGAAAATCCTCATCTACTGGTTCATATCTAAGGGAGATGATATTGATGATCATGAGTTTGGCAAATTCATATAATCTCCATCAGTTCCCACATGTCAAGTGCTTTACAAACATGAAAATGCAATCCAAATATTAGCTACAGCTTAGGGGCCATCAAAACACCAACATTGTACTTGCTGAGTTTGGGGGCCCTCCTGTCAATAACTGGGTAACATTGTGCACATTTAGAAAGCTTGGGTTTGCACACATGTACCATTATTTTATCTCTCTCCCTCCTTCACCCCTGCAGTTTTTCTCTGTGTCTCTAAACGGTAGGCACTAATAACACAAATAACACCTTTGTTTTTCAGAGGAAGGAACTGAAGGGAGAGATCAAATCCTTCCCTGTGACTCCCATTCAACTTCCATCCTGCCCTGTCCCTGCTTCCCTTCTAGAGGAGCTGCTCAATACCCAGCCCACTGTGAGCAAGGAGAAGCTCCACAGCCTGCACATCTCTCTCCACCAACTCAGGTAGGACCTTTTGTTTATCATTTATTATGGTATGTTTGGAACATCCTTTCATGTTACTTATGCCAAATGCACAACAAGTGGATCTGCCAACCTAAAAATCTCTTCCTGCCCTGTGACTGTGCCATGTTGCTTCCTCTCACAAGATAACAAAAGGTTCAGATTTGAACAGGATCACCTATGGACTCCGTCTGCCAACTCACACCTGAAGAAAATTCCCCTTGAACAGATCCCCAACATAGCGTGAGCCTCTAACCCAGGCCTTCCCCACCTGTGGTTCATGGGCCCTGTGCTACCTACCAGAGTATTTCAGGTTTGGCCACTGACAAATTTAGAGGAAAATGTGGAGAGGAAGTCCTTGGACTCATTGCATCCAGCTCCAGAGCCCGAGGGCCACAGGTTGCACAGACCTGCTCCAAACTCTACCAGGAGACCTCCCCTTGTGGGCAGCCCTGGCCAGAGTGGGATATCTCTAAGTGATTTTGTTTTTTCCACTCATCTATCCTTTATTGATACATACTGTGTGTGCACCTAGGATTGAGTATAGGAGATAGAACTTAGCAGAGTCTTACAAACAACTCTAGTATATAGACACACATAATACAGAAAGACAGGCACATTTAAGTTTTAGATCGATTCAAAGGAAGGGAGACTGAATTGGACCATTCTCAGAGGCGTTTTGGATTCTACTCTGCAGAGACTGCAGACAAGGGCTTCCAAGGCAAGGGGAACGGCATGAAAGAAGGCAACACTAAGCAGACTTAAGACTCTAGAGAAGACCAGCTGGCCTCTGATGCCAGGGGAGAGGCTATGTTAATCAGTAGCTAGACATAGAGACAGCTAGTTCACCCTCTCCCTCACCTGCTTGCCTTCTCTCTGAGACTGCTTTCTTCCTCTGTAGTGCAGGACCATTTTAAGCCATGTGAAATGCCTGATGGGGTCAAGAAGAGTAGGACACTACAGAACGTCACAACCCCACATCATCTGGTCAATATTCCTTGTTTTGACCAGTTTAGAGGATACCTTTACATTCTTTTCATTGGAATATCTTTGATTGTGAGGGAGGATGAACAGAAGAAAAGGCTCTCACTTTTAAATTTTAACTTAAATTCTTAAATTTAAATTTTAACTTAAATTTAAACTTCTTAAAAGATTTTATCTCAATGTGGAAATAGAGGATGAAGAAACAAGGATCGGGACTAGGGCTCCAGCTGTATAATCTACCTGAGAGCAGAGAGGCAGTCCCTCCTACTGCACTTTTGTTTTCTTTACTAAGGAGAATCCATTTTATACTGAAATAGCTGCTCAAAAGGAAGATGCGTCAGTTAAGAGAGGTACCTGATTGTCCTTGGCGACTTCAGGGCACGAGGCACAGTTGAGCTCTCAAGATGGGAAAAATAAGGCAGATGTCACTGGTGAGGCCACAAACTAGGATTTGGGGAAAATCATGGAGCACAGGAGAGGACCAAAGGAGGGCGAGTGTCCTGATCTTCTCAAAAGGGAAGAGAGCGAAGTCTGCACATGGAGAATAAGGAGGGTGACCTCTGTTGCTGAGAAATTATAGAGCATGTTATTTAGGGAGTGGCTAGAAAACTGCTAGAAAAGCAGGAAGTGTCAGCGCCTGGTGTTAGCTTTCCCAAAGTCACACACAGTGCATTTCATCTCCCTTCTTCTCGGGGTCATTAGACTGCTCAGGAAGGGGAATGCTGGAGCTATCCTTTCTCTAGATTGTAGCCAATCATTTGACCAAGTTTCCCATGCGGTCCTTTCCAAAATGAGTGAAGAAAGTGGCTAGAAAGTAATACGTTCAGATGGATTTACAAGGAGATGAAAGACAAGACTGAAGTCGTAGTCATACCTCAGTGACTTAGGCATAGATGGCATGTTTTTCCAAGACAGTTAACACTTCTAACAGTCAGATGCCAAAAGATCTCACATGGTAAAGTTATTAGGTCAAATCTAGTAAGATGAAATTATTTTTGGTCTCTTTAACTAAGAATTTGACAAACATCAACCAATATGACTATTTCTATCAACGATAGAATAAAGAGGAAAAAGAGAATTGTGTATGAAACATGAATCTCTATTATATGTAGTTTGGGTAATTTCAAAGTATGTATTTATTTTGTGTGGCTTACATATGTCTATGTCCCTTTTCTGAACTTGATTCTCTTCTTTGCTGGATGTTCTTAAATTTAAATTTAAATTAAATGTTTTGTAGCTCATTTTTTTTTATTTTTGGAATCAGTATCTTCTTGTTACACTTGCCCCCCAAATATTCATATCCTTCCTTCTAATCCACCCTGAAGAAAACGTAATCCGCCCCCATTCTAACAGACTAAGGTAATAGAAGAGAGGGGGGAATCACACATCTGTTATCACTAAAGACAGTATGATTCTGCAATTATAGTCTGTACCAAGAGGATGGAGGCCTGCTTCATTACTAGTCTTCTGGACTCATTGATTCATCATTGCATTGACCAGAGTCTCAAGTCTTTTGGAGGAATTTCTCTTTACCACATTGCTGTCAGTGTATGTAATTGTGCTTTAATCTGTCAGCTCATATGCCTTCCTAGATTTCACTTCCTTTTATAACTCCGTACTGTGCAGCAACACTCTCTTCCTTTCATATACCATGTTTTCAGTCATTCTCTAATGGATGAACACACCCTCAGTCTTCAGTTCTTTGCTGTAGCAACAAATGCTACCACAAATATTTTGCACGTATCTATTCTTCCCTTCTTCTTTGGTCTCTTTGGAGTATAAAATTATTTGCTAGAATAAAATAATTAAGGATCAAAAAATCTACTTCACTAACAAAGTAGGGGCAGGCATAATTAGGCAGAGATTTTCCTGAAAGAATCTGGCCTTTTAGTGCACTCCAAACTCCAGTTGAGTCAGTAGTGTAATATGTCAGACAAGAGAGCTAGAGCGATCTTTCCTGAAATAAGAAATGAACATACCCAGACCTAGGAAGGCAATCATCTCTCTGTACCTTGCCTCAGTAAGTACACATCCAAAAGGCAGCGTGAAGCTCATTGGTAAAGTAGAAAGTGTAGTCATAATGATTGGTGGTCTTCAGGCCCTGCCAGCTTATCTAGGGAGGACGAGGGCATGATTAGCTGGGGAAAGAGGATATCTGCAGGAATTGTGGCAGTTTTCAAGTATTTGAAAGGCAGTCACATGGAAGAAAGCTGAGTCCCATGTGTCAGAATGCCAAACAGTGGAATTAGCAAATCACCAGAATTCCAGGTGACACAAAGGGGAATAGGTTTTCTCAAGAGGTGATCAGTTCTCTATCCCAGCAAGTCTTTTTGGAGAAGATATCTAACAGGCCCTAAGGATATTTGCTTTTGGGGGTTCTTTGTCGAAGTTTGGGTTGGCATGTGTGGATGCCTACGTCCTCAGAACTCATAATTTCTGGGGGGGTTTCAAGAGATGATTTTTGATGTATGTGTTGTTGATTGTCTGTGGATAGATCACCTTTGATCCATTAGGGGATGAGTGATTCCTTTGAATATTTCTACGATTGCAAGACATCCTAATTTGACAGATTACGTTTAATGGAGCTATTTAGTCTCTGCTGATTTTGATTCTCTTGGTTATTGGTGAAGGGATAAGGGTGTTTTGCTCTTTTTTTATCTAATTCTATCATATGTTCCTCTTCTCAACAGATAAAAATTCTTGAAGTATGATTTCATTTTCATCGAACTTTGGGTTTCCTTAAGGGCTTAACTGTACGATCTTGCTCCAATTGATGTTAATATATAGTATAAGGTTGAGAACCCAAGTTTATATTCAGCCACATCCAGTTGTTAACGAGGACTTTCTGTTTGCTTTGGAAACTAATATTTCAAATAATTGCGATAGAAAATTATTATAGCTCTTTCTGTTGTTCCCGGGGTTCATTTTACACAGTATTTATTCCTTCGACCTGTTTCCTTTTCTTAAAAGGCAACAAATGGATAGTCTTCAACACCACATGGAAGATCAAACGATCAAAATACATGAATCGATGCCTTCATGGACTCATCGATGGACTGTCACTTAATGGACCTCTCCATTACCTTCCCATCTGCTGCTTCTAGGAAACTCGTAAATTTCATCTTTGCCTGAACCACCCTGTCAACACCCAGCCAGCAGTGAAGCAACGACCCTATATCTGAATAAGCTTTATTTTCCTCCAGAGAAGAGAACATTTCTTTGGGACATTTTACTTTATTGTTCAAATACATACATTGTATATAGTTGGTTGTGTAAAAACAGTAAAATTATAACGATTTAATTGTTGCAAAATCCCCTTTTGCAATTTCAGAATTCTTGGATTGTCTTTCTTTTTCTTTTGGCTCATTGTCATGTTTAAGTTTGCTGCTAGAATATCTGGTATAAAGAGATTTAGGGAAGTTGACATGTACTGGTAAGGTTTTTAGAAAAATGATTGGTTTTTTTTAGTATACCTTTCCAACACAAAAGTGCCTACATGACAGGGTTTTATTTTGTTTCCATCACCTTTCTTTCTCAACTATTTGCAAAGGAACATTGCTTCTCTTTCAGTGGGACAAACCTTCCTCTCTCTAGCTGACGCACCAAAGTTCCTAAGTAGCAGTTGGGGTACCTGTCACCAGAAGGTCCATGAAGGACCTTTTGTCCCACACAAGCAGAGAAAAAAGATGGTAAGTGGGAGGATGAGGGAGTGCATAAGAGGGAGGGAGGGAAAGGAAAGGGGGATATGGACAAAGATTGGCAATAGTTAGTGGAGGGCACTATAGTTTGGCTAGCTCTTGGCTTGTATTCCTGGATCCATCTTACCTTGGCAGAGTGGTCAAAGACAGGATAACAACAAGGATCTCTCTTCTCTCCATCAGTTGTGAAAACCTGAGGTTTATACCTGAAACTGACAGCAGGTGAGAGTCGCCCCAGCCAAATGAAATCAGTGAAACCATGGAGAAAAGTACAATCCCAGGAGACTGGACTTTATGAGCATGGTAGGCAGTTTTACAAAAAAAAAAAAAAGGGAAAACTTCCATTTCTGTCACTTTCCTGCTCAGGAGTCATTGTTTCTGATGCACAGGAATGGAAAAAATTAAGACACCACATCAGTTTAGACTTCTGCTTGCTCTGTCTTTGCATGGTGCTCTGGAAACATAGAATACATTCATTCATTTACAAATAAGCATCCCTGGATAGGCCACACTTCAGCTCCTCCCACTACTCCACCAAAACTAAATATCATCAGATGGCTACGTCAGAAGGCTAGCAGTTTGCGAAATTTGGATTTGGTTGAGTTTTATTTTTTAAAAAACCGTAGAAATACAGTTGCAGTAAAGAGTTGGAGATTTCTGTGTTTGTAATCTTTAGGGATGAGAGGGAGTAATCCCTGAATGGGGACTTCAGATGACTATTCTGCATAATAACTGGCCTGCAAATGATGTAATGCAGGGGTCCTGATCATTCCAGACATGTTTATGTGTACTCTGTATGTGACAGAAGCATAATTGCTCTCATGGAGTAAACAGTACTGTATTTTTAAGCCATTCATGGTGTTCTCTTTTTTATTTTTAATTTTCAAAGTTCACTTCTATACGTTTTAAATTTTCTCCCCCTCCCTTCCCAAGGCTGCATGCAATCTGATATAGGCTTTACACATACATTCCTATGCAAAACATGTTCATATCAGTCAGATTGCATGTCAGAATTATAACGAATGGCAGAAATCATGAGAAAGAAAACAAAACAAAACAAAATAAAAAAGAAAATGGTCTTCTTTGCTCTCCATTATGACTCTTTAGTTGTTTTCTCTGAATGTGGATAGCATTTACCATCATAAGTCCTTTGAAATATTTAACCTCCTTGCGTTGCTGACAAGGGCTAAGTCTATGAAAATCAGTCATCATACACTGAGGCTGTTTCTGTGAACAATGATCTCCTGTTTCTATTCACTTCAATCAGCATCAGTTCATTGAAATCTTTGAAGGATTTTTAAAATTCTGCCTGTTTGTCATTTCTTATATCTAAATAGCATTTGATTATATTTATATGCCACAAGTTGTTCAGCAACAACCCAACTGATGGCCATCCCATGAATTTCCAGTTCTTGGACATCAGAAAAAGAGGTGTGAAAAATGTTTTTATATGTGTGGTTCTTTTCCCATTTTATAATTTCTTTGGCATACAGCCCTAGGAGTATTATTGCTGGGTCAATGGTTATGCACATTTTTGTAGATCTTTGGTCAAAGTTCCAAATTGCTTTCCAGCATGGTAAGATCAGCTCATACTTCCACCAACAACGAATCAGTCTTCCAAATTCCTCACATCTATTCCAATACTGATCATTTTCCTCTTTTCATGTTAGCCAATCTCATAGGCATGATGGAATACCTCACAGTTGTTTTTATTTGCCTCATTTTATACAAAAGAGATTTAGAGCATTTTTCTTAGGAATATAGATAGCTTTAATTTCTTCCTCTGAAAATTGCCTATTCATATCTTTGACCAGTTATCAACTGGGGAATGAGTTGGATTCTCCTTAATTTGACTCAGCTCTGTATTTATCTTAGAAATGAGTCCTTTATTACAGACACTACTTGTCAAAATTATTTCCAGGTTTCTACTTCCTCCTCATCATTGATGACTTAGGTTTGCACATAAACTTTGCAAGTTAATGGAAACGAAATCATGCATCTTTCATTTTGTAATGTTCTCTATCTCTTGTCTGGTCATAAAGTCCTGCATTCTCCATAAATCTGACAGATAAACTACTTCTTGTTCCCCTCATTTGTTTATACTCTCAATCAGTCTTTATACATAAATCAGATAACCACTTGGACTTTTTTTTTTTGGTATATGGTGTCACACATTGTCCTATGTCCAAATTTTCCTTGTTATTTTCCAGTTTTTCTAGCAGCTTTTGTGAAACAGTGAGTTCTTATCACAGAAGATGTCGTCTTTGGGTTTATCAAACAGTTGATGACTGTACCCATTGACTACTGTGTCTTGTGAAGCTAACCTACTCCACTGATTTACTGTTTTATTTCATAGAACAGGACCAAGTCATTTTGATGATTGTTGCTTTATAATACAATGTAAGGTCTGGTATGGTACACCAGCTTGGGAATATTTCTTTTCGTTTCATAGCTTGATGTTCTGGACCTTTTAAATTTCCAGATGAATTTTGATATTTTTTTCTATCTCTTCAAAACAATACTGGTTGTTGATGGCACTGAGCAAGCAAATTAATTTAGGTTGAATTATCATTTTGATTGCATTAGCTCAGGCTATCCTCGAGCATCTGATGTTTTTCCATTGATGTAGATCTCATTATACTTGTGGGAAATGGGTTCTCTGATTGTGTTCCCATAGCCCTTAGGTTTATTTTGGCAGGTAAGCACCCAAATATTGTATAATTTCAATGGAAGTTCTATTTCCATCTATTGGTCCTGAGTTTTAAAAGGCAAAATGGAAAATTTTGATTACATTAAATTGAAAAGCTTTTACACATACAAACCAAAAGTAAGAGGGAAGCAGAAAAATGGGAAAGAATTTTTGTAACTACTGTCTGTGATAAAGGCCTGATTTCTAAAATATATAGAGAACGGAATCAAATATCCAAGAGTACAAGTCATTCTCCAATTGACAAATGGTCAAACAGACAGTTTTCAGAGGAAGAAATGAAAGCTGTCTGTATTCATAACAAAAAGTGTTCTAAATCCCTATTGCTTAGAGATATTCAAATGGAAACAACTCTGAGGTATCCAGATTGGTACCATGACACAACAGGAAGTTGATAAATTTTGAAGAAGATATGGAGAGTTGGAACACTAATTCATTGTGGGTGGAGCTGTGAGCTGATCCAAGCATTCTGGAGGGCAATTTGGTACTATCACCAAAGGGCTTCAAAAATGATCTTATTCTATGACCCAGCAATATCTTTTCTAGGACTCTATCCTAAAGAGACCATACAAATAGGAAAAGGTCCCACATATAAAACATTATTTATAGCGTCTCTCTTTGTGGTGGCCCAGAACCGGAAATCGAGGGGACACCCATCAAATGAGGAATGGCTGAACAAGTTGCAGTATATGAACATAATGGAATTCTATTGTGCTATAAGATATGATGAGGTGAAGTTTCCGGGATTGTCTCATGTCCTACACTGGTCCCCTTCAGACACAGCAAGAAGGGTCCTTCCTGTCAATCTCTAAAAGACCGTTGTATCACTTCTGCTGGTTCCACTTCTCCTGGGTATATCCTGGGAAAATATTCTGTGGATTTTTCAAGATCAACAAAGCATGGTGACAGTATTTACAATGTACTCTACCCTCCTGGATTCTGGAAGTTCAAGTAGGGAACTTTCAAATATTCAGTCTGTGAGCTGACAGGCCCAGAAGTAGCTGTTGCTGCTGCATCTGCTGCTGCTTACTCAGGCCCTGTGCTTCTCTCTCTCCCAACTCTGCCAGACTCCCAATGGCCTTTTTACAAACCTCAGTCTCCTTGAGGTCTTTGCAGCTTCTGCCACCAATAATCATTCTCTCTTCCTTGATACCCTCTTCTCTAGATTTTTGAGGTTCTCCTCCCACCTCTCTGACTTCTCCTACTCCCCTTCCTTTGTTGGATACTATTCTAAACATAGGTCTCCCTCAGGGTTCTGTCCTGGGCCCTTCTCTTCTCCCTCCACACCACGTCATTTGGTGATCTCATCAGCTCCCATAGATTTAACGATTTTCTCTATGCTGATTCCCAAATGGCCCTTTGCTGTCCCAATATTTCTGCCAATCTCCAGTCTTTTATCTCTAAGGGCCTTTCAGACATCTCAGACTGGATGTCTACTAAACATATGGAACTAAAAATGCAGAGAGATGAACTCATTATCTTTCCCCCTAGACCCTTCCCATCACATACCTCCCCCAAGAGTGCAGAGAGCAATTCCACCCTCCAAATCCCTCAGGATCATGACCTAGGAGTCAGCCTGGATTCCTCACTATGTCTCACCCCCTTGGCAACAAGCTATTGGCAAGGCCTGTCAATTACACCCTCACATCATCTCTCCCATGTCTGCACTTCTCTCCTGTGACACTGACACCCCCTGTTACAGACTTTCACACCCAGGACTATAAAAATAACCTTCTGCGGGGGAGGGGGGGAGGGGAGAAGGGGAGAGGAGGACATTCCTATCTGCCTCAATCCATGCTCTGTTCAGCCACGAAAGTGATTTTCTAAAGCTTAAGTCTGATCATATCACCCCTGTCAATACTCAATAAAGCCCAGGAGTTTCCTATTGCTGCCAGAATCCAATACAAAATGCCTCATTAGGCATTCAAAGCCCTTCATAACCTGGATCCCTTCACCTTTTCCAGGTTTCTCCCACCTTACTCCCCAGCAAGTATTCTTCCAACGGGTGACACTGACTTTGTGCCACTTTGACAAAGAAGACCCTCCATCTGTCGTCTCTGAGCACTCACTCTGGCTGAACCCCATGCCTGAAAAGCTCTTGCTCCTCTACCCTGACAAGTGACCTCCCTGGCTAAAATCTCACCCTCCACAGGAATCTTTCCACAGCCACTAGACTGTAGTACCTCCCCTCTCTCAACTGTCTTGTATATATCTTGCTTTGCAAATATTATTTTATATTTTCTTCTTCACTATAATAATTCACTTAATAAAGATTTCTTAAGTGTGTCTACATGCTGGTGACTGTGCAGTCAATCTCGCAGTAAAAGAGATCTTTCATTCTTTTCTGTTAAAACTACTTTTCTATTAACTGGGGGCAACTATGTGGCAGGTGGTCTGGAGTCAAGACTATGTAAGTTCAAACCGGCACTTTTCTGCTGTGTGCTGATCAAGACAGAGTAAAATGAAAGTAATAATACCAATCTCCTACAATTGTTGTGAGGATCAAAGGAAATATTAGTTAAGAGATTAGCACAGTGTCTAGCACATAGTGGTGGTTAACTCAAAGTGTGGGGAAATAAAATTGATGATTTTTCAGACACATACACACACACAAACATCTGTATTAGAAATAATTAGAAGTAGATAAATTCGTTGCCAAGTACTGAACCAATGAATTCCATATGTGTGTATGTATGCATACATATATTTAAATACTTTCTTATTTTTTTGTTCTAGTCAGAAAAACCTTGTATTAGAATAAGGTATACATATATATACATATATATATACATATATATATATACATACATATATATACATATATATATATACATATACATATATATATATATATATATATATATATATATATATATATATATATATATATATATATATATATATATGAATACATACAAATATATGTCACTCATTATTTGGGTATTTATTATTTGGGTCCTCAAAGTTATGAGGTTGCATTTTGTTTGAATCTGGATTTGTTTCATGGTAGCTGATTAGGGGACTCCCAGTGAGAAAACTTTTACCAGTCCACAGATCAGCAGTTATCTTGCAATTTGTGGTCATAGAATATTGCGGAGAGAATTGAAAGGTGAAGGTAACAATCTAGTGCATTTTACTGGCAGACTCTGAGCACAAATTTTCTTGCTACAGAGATCTGTTATACTGCCTCCTCTGGAAGTTACTGGGGCAAACCAAAATTGTAACATGAATATATTTTCACGAATTGACCACTTATACAATTAGATGCCACCATTCATACTTAAGACTGATGTATTTCCAAGACCATCCTATTTTGTCTTTGTCTGGTCCTTTTCTTCCTGATTGTCAGTAGATAGTTCAGAAAAGAATGATATGAATATAAGAGGATCTTGGGCAAATTGATGAAACCCTTATTTTTTGGTAACATTTGATCTTTGCTCATTCTAAGAATTACTTCAGGGTTGCAGTCATCACCAGTATTGTGTTAAACATAAAACAAAATAAATTTCTTTTCATAGTATTTAGATTCAGTTTTTAGGATTGTAAGTGTAGAATTGGAAGAGACCTTAAAAAATCACTTAGTGTCCTCTGAATTTTAGTTATTTAGTCCTCATTTTAAGATGAGGAAATGGAGGGTAAAAGTTAATTAATGCTGAAAGTCACCTAAGTAGCAAATGTCGGAGGTCTGATTTGGAGTGAAATGATGTGACTCCAGAGCCAGTGTCCTAATATAATAAAATGTATAGTATAGGGTCCCAAACGAAAATTTTCCCACTATTTCAATGAAACATACTGGTCTCTATTGTCCGTTGATTTGCTTGAAGTGGCCTTTTCCAGGTACCAATCATGTTCACCCAGGGATGACTGCCTGCATATAACTACCCTAACCCTAAATATATATGTATATACAGATATATAGATATAGATATAGATAAATAGATAGATATAGATATAGATAGATATGCATATACACATATATTTGTATATAGTTATATAGTGATTGTTATAGTTACATAGATCTATTTCTTTATACAGTCATTTTTATTAAATTAATTGGTAGTTTATAAATTACCAACTTTGAATTTCTAAGATTGATTTAGTCTCAGATGAGTTCAAAGTTAAAGTGCTCATCTGAAGAATCCTCATTTACCCTAATCAGAAGCAAGTTAGGCAAGGAAAGCTAAGAGCAGGACAATGAGAATTTTTGTTTTGAAAACTATATGAGAGGAAAGAGGATCAGTGGAGGTAGGTATAAAGACAGGTCTTCCAGATGGATGAGACAATGACTGGCAAGAGGTCTGTGTCTGAAGTGTTTCTGTAATGTTTATTTTGTTTCTGTTTTCTCTGGCGAGGAATATGACTTGGATTAGAAAAAGCAGAACAAAAATTGCTACTAGGAACATGAAGTCTAAGATAATAAGGTCACTATTTTATCTTTAATCAATCCAAATATTGATTCACATACATCCTCAGATACTAGAGGAAATTGATTGCTTGATCACTCTCAGGGATCATTGAAAAATTATGAAGACTGGAATCACAAGAGTGCAGAGTAGAAAACATTCCCAATTTTTTGAAGGGAAAAGCAAGGAGTCTTCCATTTCATATATTCCAACACAAACCAGTTACATTGATTGCAGTGAGTAGAAAACGTACAAAACATTATTTAAAGAGATAGCTGTGAACCCCTAAAATGGAAGAGATGATCACAAAGACAAAGCATAGCTTCATCAACATTTTTCAGGCTTCTACTCTATGCCACAATACTAGGCACAATCCTAGCTTTTGGAGATACAGAGTATGCTTCCTACCTTCAAAACTCTACTCCAGGAGTTTATATGAGGGGAGACACTAAGTACACATATGAGTATATAAAAATTTTTCAAAAGAAATAGAAGGTAGGTGGAATGGTGCTAGCAGTTGGAATTGTAAAATGCTTTGTTTTGAAAATATTTGCCTTGCATCTTTAAGGAAGAGGAATTTTCTGAAGTAAAAGTTAAGAGAGAGTGGAATAGCAGCTAAAATAAAGGTTGGAGATGCAATTCTGTGTGGGGATTTAGCTAGACTATCACGTGATGGAAGAAAGCTGCAGTGAAGCAAATAGTCAGGCTGTAAAGGACTTTAAAGTCAAAGAGATGAGTTTGTATTTTATCCTAGAAGCAATAGGGAGTCACTGGAATTGATTGAGTAATGGGATAGACTGTGATGGAGCATTCAACAACCTTTTGTTAAGTGCCTATTATGTACTCAATATAGTAGTTAGTATATGAAATACTAGGCATCCAAAGGCAAAACAAAACAAAGTACTCCCTGCTCTCAAGGAGATCACAATCTAATGGAGGACACATGAACAAAATACACAGAGTGCAGGACAAATTGGAGATAATTGATGGAAAGTACTCACATTGAGAAAGATGGAAAGTACTCACATTAAAAGAGATCTGGAAAATTTTCTTATACAGGGTGGGATTTTAGCAGAGACCTTAGGGGGTCCAGGAGACAGAGGAGAAGGGAATAATTCTAGGAATGGGAGCCCGCCAGTGAAAATGTCTGGAGAGCAGAGCAACGAGTACAGACCAGCGCTGAGCAGCAGGGTCAGGACCCAGAACAGGATTAAGGTGCCACTGGAAGCAGCTCCCACATTGCTCAACCCACTAATACCACAGACAGCTTCAAAGGTCAGTGGGAAAGCTCCTTCACCCAGAAGAGGGGAGTGCCATCTGGACCTTCAGCAGCAGGCATGGCAGCTGCCACTTTCTGAGCCCTTCACCCAGAGCCCTTGGGGAATTAAAGGGTTGATCTAATCTCAGCCCTGAGTGGCTGCCCTGGGAGACCTCTGCCTAAAGCCCATGAGGGATTTGAGCCTCTGATTTGATTCTTAGACCTGAGCTCCACCCAGGGGTGAGGAGGAGCAGTGGTGTGGAGGTGCAGCAGAGGTGTAAAGGATACGGAGAGGGATTTCAATTGCATATGCTGGGCAGAAAAGTTTTTGGTTGCTCCCAGACCAGAAAACAGCTCAGGAAAGAAGTAAATACCTCCTCCTTGTTTGTATACCACCTTGGAGGATGTGAGAAAATACAAGTCACCAGAATAGACCCTCCTCTCAACAAAGGAATCAAAAGTCAAGTAACTGCCTGGGAAAATGCCCAAAAAGGAGAAAAAATAAGACTTTAGAAGGTTATTTTCTTGGTGAACAGGTATTTTGTTCCATCCTTCCAGATGAGTAAGAACAAAGCGTAATCTCAGAGGAAGTCAAGACTTCTTCATCCAAAACTATCAACATAAATATGCCATGGGCTCAGGCCATGGAAGAATTCAAAAAGGATTCTGAAAATCAAGCAAGAGAGTTGGAGGAAAATTTGGGAAGATAAGTGAGAGCAATGGAAGGAAATCATGAAAAGGAAGTCAACAGCTTACTAAAGGAGACCTAAAGAAATACTGAAGGAAATAACCCTTTTAAAAATTGACTAACCCAAATGGCAAAGAGGTCCAAAAAGGCAATGAGGAGAAGAATGCTTTAGAGAACAGAATTAGTCAAATGGAAAAGGAGGTTCAAAAGCTCACTGAAGAAAATAGTTCTTTAAAAATGAGAATGGAACAGATGGAAGCTAATGACTTTATGAGAAACCAAGAAATTACAAAGCAAAACCAAAGGAAAGAAAACAATAGAAGATAATGTGAGCTATCTCATTGTAAAAACAATTGACCTGGAACGTAAATCCAGGAGAGACAATTTAGAAATAATAGGACTACAAGAAAACCATGATCAAAGAAAGAGCCTAGACATCATCTTTCATGAAATTATCAAGGAAAACTGCCCTGATATTCTAGAATCGGGGGGGGGGGGGGGAATAAATATTTAAAGAATCCACAGATCACCTCCTGAAAGGATCTGAAAAGAGAAACTCCTAGCAATATTGTAGACAAATTACTGAGTTCCCAGGTCAAAGAGAAAATATTGAAAGCAGTTTGAATATGGTGAAAATCAAATCAGGATAAAACAGGACCTGACAGCTTCTAAATTAAGGCATCCAAGGGCTTGGAATATGATATTTCAGAAGTCAAAGAAACCGGGATTAAAACCAAGAATCACCTACCCAGCAAAACTGTGTACAATACTTCAGGGAAATAAAATGGTCATTGAATGATATAGAGGACTTTCAAGCGTTCTTGATGAAAAGACCAGAACTGAGTAGAAAATGTGACTTTCAAACACAGGAATCATGAGAAGCATGGAACGGTAAACAGGAAAGAGTGAACATAAAGGACTTTGTAAAGTGGAACTGTTTACATTCCTACATGAAAAGGTAATATTTGTAACTCCTGTGACTTTGGGTAGTGGGTACTTGGAGGGATGGCACACACACAACACACACAGACGCAAACATACACGCATATGTGCGTGTGTGTGTGTGTGTGTGTGTGGACAGAAAACACAGGGGGAGTTAAATAAGAAGGGATGATAGTTAAAAAAATTAAATAAATTTGGGGTGTGAGTGAGGAATATATTGGGAGGAGAAAGGGAGAAATGGAATGAGGTCAATTTATTACGCATCAATGAGGCAGGAAAAATCTTCAGTGGAGGAAAAAAGGGAAGCCTACTCTCTTCACATTTGGCTTGAGGAAATGATATGCTCACTCAGTTTGATATGAAAGTATATCTTGCACTCCAGAGGGCAGGGGAGAAGAGGAAAAATGGGGTGAGGGGGATGATAGAAGGGAGGAGAAATGGGAGCAGGGAGAATTAGAAGTAAATACTTTTGGGGAGGGACAAGGTCAAAAGAGAGAATACAATACTTTGGGGGGCAGGATAGGATGGAGAGAAATATAGCTCGTCTCCAACAACATGACTATTAGGGAAGTCTTTTGCAAAACTACACTTATACAGCCTATATTGAATTGCCTGCCTTCTCGGTGGGGATGGTTGGGAAGGGAGGAAGGGAGAGAAATTGGAATTCAAAGTATTAAGAACCAATGCTGAGAACTGTTTTTGCATACAACTGGGAAATAAGAAATACAAGTAACGGAGTATAGAAACTTATCATGCCCTACAAGAAAACAGAGAAAAAGGGGATAAGGGAAGGAATGGGTGTGATAGAATGGAGAACTTATTGAGGGAAGGGATAATCAGAATGCAAGATTTTATTGGGTGCGTGTAGGGGAGAGATGGGGAGAAAGTTTGAAAGTTAAATTTTTTTGGAAATGAATTTTGAAAACTAAAAATAAATGAACAATAAAAAAGAAAAAAAATGTTGGAGTTTCGAGATGTACTATGTAAGCAACAGCAAAGAGACCGATGTCACTGGATCATGGAACATAAGGTGGGAAGTAAGGTGTAAAGACTGGAAAGGGAGTATGAAGGAAGGTTATGAAGATATTTGCATGTCAAAAAATTTATATTTGTTCAGGAGGTGATGAGTCAGAAGATTTTGACCAAGGGTTGACATGGTCAGACTTGTACTTTAGGAAAACCATTTGACAGTTGAGTGGGAAGAGACTAGAAAAAAGGAGACCTATGAGGAGGTCATTGAAGTAGTGTAGACTAAGTGATGAAGGCTTAATATGGTGACTAGGTAACTAGAGACAAGTGTTCAAATATGAGATATGTTGCACAGATGAAAAGGGTAACATTTGGCACTTGATTTGTTATGTGAGATGAACAGAGTTGGGGGGGGGCATAATTATAGTTTTATGAGCCTGTAAGAGTGGAACAACAAGCGTGAATTAATGGTGATGCTTATAATAGGGAAGTTGGATAAGTGGGATTTGGAGGAAAGATGATAATTCTGTCTTGGCCATGTTGGTTTTGAAATGCCTTTAAGACATCCTGTTTGAAATGTCTACTAGGCAATTGGTGATGTCAGAGTAAAACTCATGAGAGCAAGGGAGGAAGGGAAGGGGAGAGAGAGAGAGAGGACAGACTGGGTCTGAGTATATAGATTTGGGATTAATATTAAAAGAAATGATAATTAAGTCAGCTCCTATTGCAGTTGAATGTTTACCACAAGAGAAAATGTAGGGAAAGAATTCCCAGGACAGCATCTTATGAAAGACCCACAGTTAGAAGGCATGATATCGATAATTAAAAAGAGACCTAAAAGGATTGGTCAAACAGGAAAACCAAAAGAAAGAGAATTGACGAGGAAAGGATGGTGAAGATTATAAAATGCAGCAGAGAGGTCAAAATGTATGAGGACTTAAAAATAAAAAGACTATCAAATTTGTCAATTAAGAGACCATTGGTCATTTTGGAGAGAGCAGTTTCATTTTGTAATAAATTCAGAAGCCAGATTGAAACACTTGAGGAATGAGAGGAAATTAATGTAATGAGCTTTAATTAATAACATTTTTGGCAGTTATTAAACTAGTACAACACAGAAACAGTATTTTTCTTCTAACCTTTGGTGCAAAAGAGCTCATTGATTGGGTTGCTCAGTGTCAGAAGTTGGGCAGAGTTGGTGAAAGTGAGAGAGAAGAGAAATTCGTAATCTTTAAACTTCCAGTTTTGAGAGAGAATGTGACATTCTAAACATTTTTCAGGTTGATGAAGGGAGGAAAAAGACTGGGAAGAAGCTGATATTGTGAAGGAGTTGTCAATCTCTTTCATGTCCTTATCCCCAGTTTGACACATTAGAGACTTCAGGAATTTTTCTTTAGGTGAGATCTGAGACTCTCTCTCTTGGTTGAGCTGAGTTATTTTAATCCCAATGGGAGGAATCATCTATTCTCTATATGGCTTGCCATATATTCTACATATTTTTCCCTGATTTGCAATTTGTTAACTTGGATAAATGGATTTATTTGCTATGCTATATCTGTCCATTGTGAAATATGCATTTGGTCAGAATGGGATAAGTCTTGGAGATATGTATATGTGTGTATGCACACATAGATGTACATGTGTGCATATACACATATGAACATGTATGTATGTGGAGATATATCTAAGTGTATCTTCATATACATGCATTTGTGAATGCACACATCTGCACGTTGTGTGTGTGTGTATGCGTGTGTGTGTGTGTGAGAGAGAGAGAGAGACAGACAGACAGACTCACACACACACACACACACACAGAGTGCTTAGGACCCTCCTTCCCATTAAGGGATAGTTATCAAAAGTGGAGCTGGGACGGGGGAACCAAGATGATGGAGTAAAAGGAGCATTCCTGCTGAAAACTTTCTTAATATTCCACACCAAAAAACTTCAAAATAATCCCTCAAATTAAATTTTGGAGTAGCATAGCTAACAAAAACTCAGGGTGAGATATTTTTTCCAGAACAGGACAGCTTACTTAAGAGGTATGAAAAAAGGTCTATGACACTGGTGTGGGTGGCATGCAGGAGTGTAGTGGTGTTGCCACTGAAGGCTGTAGCATTGACTGCATCTTTCTGCATTCCACCATCTTGGAAACCTTAAATATAGAGACTCAAAGAATCATCTATGAAAACAGCAGATTGAAAAAAAATGAGCTAGGGACAGCTCTACTACTTCCCAACTTTAATATAAAGCATTCAAAGTCAAGAAAAAAAGCTGGTAAAATGAGCAAAGAGCAAATGAAGACCCTGACCTTAAGAAGCTGCTATTGCAATGGTTAAGATCAAGAAAAAACTCAGAAGCCATTGACATAAAAAGATTTGGAAGCAAAGCCTCAAAGAAAAAATGCAAATTAGACACAAGCTCATAAATAATTTCTGAGCGAACTAAAGAAAGAGAAAAAGAAAAATTATGTTAAAAATCAAGTAAGAAGTGTAGAAGAAAAATAGGGAAAGAAATGAGAGCGATGCAAGAAAATTATGAAAAGATGAGCAGAAAATATGAAGTTGGGGGGGGTGATATACCTTAAAAAACTTAATTGACCAAATAGTAAAAGAGGTACAAAACTAGGTTGATGAAAAAAATTTAAGAAGCAGAATTGCCCAAATGGAAAAAGAGCCTTAAAACCTCACTGAAGAAAATCATTCATTAAAAATTATTATTAAGGAGCAGCTAGATGGTAAGGTGGATAGAATATTTACTTGCCTTGGAGTCTGGAGGACCTGAATTCAAATTCAGACTGAGACTCTTACTACTTCCGTGCCCCAGGATTATTCACTTAACTCTAATTGTCTCAAAAAAAAAATAGAATTGGGCAAATAGAAGCTAATGGCTCCATGACACATCAAGAAACAGAATAAAGCCAAATGATTGAAAATGTATGAAAAAGTGAATATTTCACTGGATAAACAACTGAACTGAAAAGTAGATCAATGGGAGGTAATTTTAAAAGCCACAAAAAGAGCCTAGACACATTTCAAGAAATTTTAAGGAAAATCTATCCTGATATACTGGAAACAAAAGGACAAATAGAAAATGAAAAAAATACACAAATCATCTCCCGAAAGAAATATGAAGATGGAAACTCCCAGGAATATTACAGTCAAATTCCAGAACTCCCAATTCAAGGAAAAAATAACGCCAAGGAAACTACAGCAATATATCACAAAGATCATAACACTGTAATCAGGTGGAATTTATACCAGGAATGCAGAACTGGTTCTATATTACTAGAACTGTAAGTGTAGTTGACTTCTCAATAACAAAAACAACCAAAACCATATGGTTATATCAATGAATGCAGAAAAAGCTTTTAACAAAATACATCCATTCCTATTAAAGATATCAGAAAGCATAGGAATAAATGAAGCGTTTCTTAAAATGGTAAGTAATATCTGTCTAAAACCAAGAGCATACATTTGTAATGGAGATAAAGTAGAAGCCTTTCCAAGAAGATCAAGTGTGAAGTAAAGATGCCCATTATCACCACCACTATTCATTATTATACTGGACACTGTAGCTATAATAACAAAAGAAAAAGAAATTGCAGGAATAAAACTGGGCAGTGGGGAAACAAAACTAGCATTCTTTGTGGATAATGAAGAACTAGACAATCAATTAAAAAACTAATTGAAACAATTAAAACTTCCAGCAAATTTTCAGGAAATAATATTAACCCCAAATAAATCATCACCATTTCTAAATATTACCAACAAAATCGAGGAGAAAGAGGAAGGAGAAATTCCATTAAAAAGAACTACAGACAGTATAAAATACTTGGAGTCTACCTGAAAAGACACACTTACAAAATTATATGAATACAATTTTAGAACACTTTTCACATAAAAAGATCTAAATAACCTGGGAACTATTCATTCCTTAAAGGCAGGCTAAATCAATATAATTCAAATGATAATTCTACTGAAATCAATTTATTTATTCAGTGCCATACCAATCAAATTACCATGTTATTTTATAGAGTTGGATGAAATAGTAACAAAAGTTATGTAGAACAACAAAAGGTGAAGAATATCAAGGAAATCAATAGAAAATACATGCAGAAGGTAGCATAGCCATACCTTATTTAAACTATATTAGAAAGTGACAATCATCAAAACAATCTGGCATTGGGTAAGTCAGTAGTAGAACAGCATTAAAGATTAGATACACAATATAGGGAGGCAAATGCCCATTGTCATCTAGAATTTGATAAACTCAAAATTTCAAACCTTGGGGACAAAAAGTCATTATTTGACCAAAAAACAATTCTGAGAAAACTGGAAAGCAATTTGGCAGAAATCAGTCATAGACCAATATCTCACACCGTGTACTAAGAAAAGCTTGAAAGAGAAGAGTGATATCATATGCAAATTAGGGGAACATGGGAAAAAGTTGCCTGGCAGATAAGGAAAATTTTATGACCAAACAAGCAATAGGTAGCATGGGAAGTAAAATGGCTAATTTTGATTGCATATAATAAAATTTTAAATGAACAAAACTAATGTAGCCCAAATTAGAGTGAAAGCAGGAAACTGGGGAAAATATTTGACAGCAAGTTGCTTCAGATAAAAGTTTTATTTCTCAAATATTTGGGGAACTGATCCAAATCTATAGAAATAGAAACCATTATGCAGTTGATATGGACAAGTTTTCAGAAGAATAAATCAAACCTATCAAGGTCATATAAAATGCTCTAAATCACCAATAATCTGAGAAATGCAAGTCAGAACAAGTCTGAGATGCTTACCAGATTGGCTAATATGAGAGAAAGCAAAAATAATAGACGTTAGAGGGGATGTGGAAGAAGAGTTACACTAAGGCACTGCTGGTGGAGTTATGAAATTATCCAACCTTTCTGGAAAGCAATTTGGAATTATGACCAAAGAGCTATCATCCTGTACATATTCTTTGACCCAGAAGTACAAGTACTTGCTCTATAACCCCAAGAGATCAAAGGAAAGGGAAAATGATTTATATATACAAAAATATTTGTAGGTGCTCTAAAGGTGGCAAAAAATTGAAAATTGAGAAGCTGCTCATCAACTGGGGAATGACTGAACAAGTTGTAGTATATGACTGTGATAGAATATTATTGTGCTATTAGAAATGATGAGCTACATGGTTTTAGAAAAATCTTGGAGCTGATGAAAATGAAGTGAGAAGAACTACACAGTACTGCACACAGAAATAGCATTATCATAACATTAATTAACTGTGAAAGACTTGGCTACTCTAAGTAATATAGTGATCCATGGTAATTCCAAAAGTCCCATGGTGAGAAATGGTACTTACCTCTAGAATGAGAACTGATTAATTCTGAATGAAAATTGAAGCATATATCTTTTCACTTCATTTTTCTTGCTTTTTTGCAACATAGCGCATGTGAAAACATTTTATGTGATTTCACATGTAAAATGGGTATCATATTATCTTCTCAGTTAATGGGGGAGGGGATTGAAGAGAGGGAGAAAACTTCGAAATTGAAAATAAATTTTTTAATTTATTTAATTAATTTTACAACATTGATTTCCACAAAATTTTGGGTTCCAAATTTTCTCCCCATTTGTCCCCTCCCCCCACCCCAAAACACCGAGCATTCTGATTGCCCCTATCACCAGTCTCCCCTCTCTTCTATCATCCCTCCCTTCTCTTATCCCCATCTTCTCTTTTGTCCTCTAGGGCAAGATAACTTTCTATACCCCTTTACCTGTATTTCTTATTTCTTAGCTGCAAGAATAATACTCAACAGTTGTTCCTAAAACTTTGAGTTCCAACTTCTCTTCATCCCTCTCTCCTCACCCATTCCCTTTGGGAAGGCAAGCAATTCAATATAGGCCATATCTGTGCAATTTTGCAAATGACTTCCATAATAGCCGTGTTGTGTAAGACTAACTATATTTCCCTCCATCTTATCCTGCCCCCCATTGCTTCTATTCTCTCTTTTGATTCTGTTCCTCCCCAAGAGTGTTGACATCAATTTGCTCCCTCCTCGCACTGCCCTCCCTTCCATCATCCCCCCCGCCCTGCTTATCCCGTTCTCCCACACTTTCCTGTATTGTAAGACAGGTTTTCATACTAAAATGAGTGTTCATTTTATTCCTTCCTTGAGTCGAACGCGATGAGAGTAAGCTTCATGTTTTTTCTCTCACCTCCCATCTTTTTCCCTCCACTGAAAAGTCTTTTACTTGCCTGTTTTGTAAGAGATAGTTTTCCCCATTCCATTTCTCTCTTTTTCCTCCCAATATATTTCGCTCTCACCACTTAATTTCATTTTTTAACATATAATCCCATCCTATTCAATTCACCCTGTGGTCTTTGTCTCTGCGTGTATTTGTGTGTGTGCGTGCGTGTAATTCCACCAACTACACAGATACTGAAAAAAGTTCCAAGAATTACAAATATTGTCTTTCCATGTTAGGAATGTAACTCGTTCAACTTTAGTAAGTCCCTTATGATTTCTCTTTGCTGTTTATCTCTCCATGCTTCTCTTGATTCTTGTGTTGGAAGGTCAAATTTTCTTTTCAGCTCTAGTCTTTTCATCAAGAATGCTTGAAAGTCCTCTATTTCATTGAAAGACCATTTTCCCCCTGAAGTATTATACTCAGTTTTGTTGGGTAGGTGATTCTTGGCTTTAGTCCTAGTTCCTTTGATTTCTGGAATATGATATTCCACGCCCTTCCATCCCTTAATGTAGAAGCTGCTAGATCTTGTGTTTTCGTGATTGTATTTCCACAATACTTGAATTGTTTCTTTCTAATTGCTTGCAATATTTTCTCCTTGACCAGGGAACTCTGGAATTTGGCCACATTGTTCCTAGGACTTTCTCTTTTTGGTTCTCTTTCAGGAGGTGCTTGGTGGATTCTTTCAATATTTGTTTTGTTCCCTGGTCCTAGAATCTCAGGGCAGTTTTCCTTGATAATTTCATGAAAGATGATGTCTAGCCTCTTTTTCTGATCATGGCTTTCAGGTAGTCCCATAATTTTTACATTGTCTCTCCTGGATCAATTTTCCAGGTCAGTTGTTTTTCCAATGAGATATTTCACATTATCTCCCATTTTTTCATCCTTTTGGTTTTCTTTTGTAATTTCTTGGTTTCTCATAAAGTTCTTAGCCTCCATCTGTTCCATTCTCTTTTTTAAGGAGTTATTTTCTTTAGAGAGCTTTTGAACCTCCTTTCCCATTTCACTAATTCTGCTTTTTAAAGCATTCTTCTCCTCATTGGCTTTTTCAACCACTTTTACCAATTTAGTTAGACTATTTTTCAAGGTGTTATTTTCTTCAGCATTTTTGGGGTCTCCTTTAGCAAGGTGTGGACCTGCTTTTCATGGTTTTTTTGCATCTCTCTCATTTCTCTTCCCAGTTTTTCCTCCATGTCTCTTACTTGATTTTCAAAATCCTTTTTGAGCTCTTCCAAGGACTGAGACCATAGAGTATTTATTTTGGATATTTGGGATGCAGAAGCCTAGACTTTTAAGTCTTTCTCTGATGGTAATCGTTGTTCTTCCTCATCCAAAGAATGAGAGAAGACTATGGCCTTATTTTTCTCCCTTTTTTGCACATTTTTGCTACCAGTTACTTGACTTTTGGGTCCTTTGTCAGGAGTACGTTATACTCTGGGAATCCTTAAAATCTCAGTTCCTCCAAGGTGGCACAATCAAGCGTGTACTGGTCTGGGCGCAGAAAGGGATTTTTGTGCCGAGAATCTTCACAGAGTTTCTTCTCCCCAGCCACCTGGCCTCCAGTTCAGCCAAGCCAGCACTGGGAGGGGTGGGGGGGGTGGGATTCAGTCAAGCTGTGGGGGCAGAGCCACCATTCAGTGCGAGACAAAGACCAGTTCCCCCAGGGCCTCTATACAGGGCTGAGGTAAGACTCAGCTCCTCAGTGTCCCCAGGGGTTTTGCAATCCAACAATGGTCGCAGACTGCTGTAGGGGCTGCTGGGCGTCTGCAGTTGCTGCCTGAGGCTGGAGCTATGGGAAGGCCCTTCTCCCTTCTTGACCAGCTGAAAAAACGCCATCACTGACCTTTGTCCCCTGTGGGTTGAGGGATCTGAAAACCTGCTGCTACTGGGACTGGGGATTCTGGGACTGGAGATTCTGCCCCCGAGTGCTGTTCACAACCGGGCAGCCAAGACTAGGCTCCACTCCGTGTCCAGTGTAACAGACAATAGACGGTTCCCGTGGGCCTTTCAGGTCACTCTTGGCTGGAAATCTCCTCCACTCTGTTGTTCTCCACTTCTGCTGCTCCAAAATTTGTTGAGAGTCCCTCTCTATAGGTATTGTGTGCGCTGTTTGGGGAGAGCCTGCATTTTTGTGTCATTCTACTCCACCATGTTGGCTACACCCCCTAAAGTTTTTTTAAATCAGTAGCTTAAACTTAAAAACTATTTCCCCAGATTTACTGTTTTTAAGGGAGAAGCTATAAATCTTAACCCTTTCCAAGAAGGGCAGAGTGGCCAGCTACTACCTCCAATCTCCTGCTTTCCTTCCTGGCAAGAATCAGACTCCTTGGAGAAGGGTGGGAGGAAGAGATTCTAGAAATATCTGCTTTTGCCTCCGTGAAAGTCACATCTAGACAGACCCATATAGGCACTCATAACGTACATGGGTCAACAAAAAAGAACCCATACCCTCTTACACTAGATTTTGGTGAAGAGTTTGATAAACTATCTCATGCTGTTCTTATGGAGACGATCGAGTGCATAGTACAATCAGATGGCATAGATAAGTTTAGAAGTGACATTGGATGACTTTGGAACTGGTTGAATGGCATCCCTCAAAGAATATTTATTAACGAGCTGATGTCAACCAGGAAAGAATTCTCTATTAGCATATCCCATACATCTTTGCTCAGTTTGTTTAATACTTTTGTCAATGACTCCAAGACATACATGGATATGACTACTTTTTAGGTTATTCAAACTGTGCGGTATAGCTAACATACTGTAAGATAAAATATTCATCCAAAATAGACCTTAACACAATGGAATATAGGGATTGAATGTTTTTTTAGACAAAATTGGATACAAATTTAATAAATTGGTAACCATTTATACTTTGCATCAAAAAACAACTCTACAAGTACAAGTTAAGTAGGCCTGGGTAGTAATTATTTTGGGGGAAAAAAGGTTTTAACAGAGTTTAAGGTCAAACTGAGTCAACTCTGATGTGGCAATCAAAAAAGGGAATGTGATTGAGCTTCATTAAGGGAATTGTAACTTTTAGTAATGAGATGTCCCAATGCACTCTGCCCTTCTTAGATGACATCTGGAGCATTGGGTTCCATTCTGAGTCCTACTTTTTTGAAAGGCCATAAATAACTTAGACAGCACCTAAAGAAGGGCAAACCAGATTGTAAATGATAGTGATTCCATCATATGAACGAATGGCAGTTTAACTGGAGATATTTAACTTGTAGAAGACAAAACTGGAACGCAGTGTCTTTAAGCATTTAAAACCGTGTCACATGGGAAAGGATTTAGATTTTTCCATATGGCTCCAGAGGGCAGAATCAAAAGAAGTGGGTAGAAATCTCAACGGCAAATTTGGACTTGAAGTCCGAAAAAAAAGTAATTGTTAGAACTCTTCAAAAGTGAAATGATCTGCCTTGAGTAAAGTAGTGGTTTTCCAAAGGCCACCTGATGTCCCATGGACTGTATCATAGTGGGGACTCTTTCAGGCATAGGTCTGACTAGATAAAAACTGGGTTCCTTCTGAACATGTGGCCTCCCCAATTAGAATCCGAAGTCCTTGAGAATGAGATCTATTTCTTGCCTTTTTTTATATCATAAGAACTTAGCATATATAAAATGTGCTTGTTCAGTTAACTTTTCTAAAATCTCTACCCAATGAAAGAGCACCAGAATGGGGGTTAGAAGAAACACTTGCTAACTTCAGACAGTTTCTTCTCTGGGCCCCAGTTTCCCCATCTCTAAAAGAGGCAAATTGAAATGTTTCTCTACAGATCAATTTCTAGTTTTTAAGCTATGATTTTCCCCACCCCTGAAGCAGGAGACTTCCCTCTCCCTTTTCTTCCCCTTACTCTCCCTCATCCTTTCTCTTCTCTCCCCACTCAAACCATCAATTTCTAAATTATGTCATACTCATCTGAAGGTAAGTGACGAGCAACAGGCAAAGAACTATGAGCAAACAAAATATAATCAAGTTAAGTATTAGATAAGGAACGAAGGAAGTCACTAACATGTAGCAATATTGAGGATGGCTTCTTGTAGAACATGGGATTTAGTTGGGACTCAGAGAAAGACTGGGAGGCCTGGCAATAGAATGGAAGAATGTGCATTGGAGCTTGCACAGAATAACCAAGGTGTTTGTTCCAAAATACCTAAGTATAGCTTCCAAAAAAGTATTTATTTAAAGGACTGATATTGCATCACCTAAATCTAGGGAATATTGAATTCCTAATGACTTACCTCCAGCTGGAAATGTGTTTAAGTAGGACACAGTTTTGGTAAAATTAGGCAACAAATGAAGTGGATTGTATGAAAATTGCACCTTATTCTGGTCCACTCCTTCTAATCAATATAGTCAGTAAATTTATAGGTAACTGCTATAAAGGGACAATAGCAAGAAATGAGATTGCAAAGAGGAGCCTGAAAGTCATGTACAAACTGTCTTAAAGGTCAAAGGAGCATGATTTGCAAATTGTATCATATATTAATGGCAACTCATATCTAGGTAACATGTGCTAGATCAGGGGAAACCATCTAGGTGGTGATGTCAAGGTTTTGATCCTGGGAAATGTGAATTCCAGACAAAATCCAGCCTCTGCAGTTTCAGATCAGCAGAATATCCAAGGGTGCTGATGATTTGAGATGATGTGGATATGCCAACGAACTATCTCCAAACTGTCATAGATAATTGGTCTGTCTCCACAAAAAATAAACTCTTGCTTCTTCCTCACCCCCAGTACCCTTCCGTCTGAGTCAGGTCCATGCTGGCCAACTCTAGCCCATAGTTACATGCAGGATATTCTCTGCCTCTCCTCTTCCCTATCCTTTACTCCACACCACCTGCCTTTCTTCCACTCCATCCGTTTCCATGAGATCTGCCTCTGTTTCACTCTTCATCATTTGTCTCTTCTTTTACAGGATTTTTTACCCCCATACTCAATTTAATTAAAGTGTTATTGCCACCTCTTTTCTCACTGTCAACTTATGGTGTTTTCTGGCAAGTACCCGAAACACTGGATATGTTTGCCCCAATTTCCTAATTTCATAAATTATCAATTCATAGATATTCAGCCCCCCAAGCCTCCACTGTTCTTTCCAGCATTGGTCCTCCTCTGATCACTTTCAGATGCCTAAAAAGCTCATGCTGTATACACATTCCTTCCATATCTTTCAAAACCTATTCTCTGGAAAGAATATGTTTCCATTAAATATGCAGGACCAATATTTAAAAGTCTTTATCTTTTAGGAGGTAATGGGGGTGAGGAGTTTTTCTAACTTAACAGACTGACAAAGCATTTATATAAAGAAATGGAATTCTAGATAGAACGTGAGTCCTGCACTTCTGGAGGTGGGGGAGGTATTTTGGGGGCTTCCAAATGACAGCAGAGTAAAATGATAGTGTTGAGAATGGAAGAAAAATGGTTTCCTTAGAGTGCCTTGTGCTGGAAGTTATTTATGTTACACTTCATGGCATGCCTTGGCTTAGAATGCAAAATTAATGGGATCGCTGAAGGTGAAGGTGCAGGTTTTGCTCAAGATAAGACTTTCCCAACACAGGGTCCAAAAAGATTGCCTTAAGAAGTAACAAGGACTCCATCATGAAGAATGTTGGACCAGATTTTGGATGAACACCAAATATATAAAAACTCGTGAATAAAATAAGGGTGGCACCGACCACATGAACTCTGAAGTTCCTTCTAATTCTAATCATTGTATTTTCAGATTGTATATGTTTTTTCCCACTCCAAGGTATAAGAATATAAGAGCTTTAAAATTTTCCTAGCTAAAGTTTGTAGGCTTTAAGTTGTAAAACAGAAGCATAGAGTTCATAATTACACAAAACCTCTGAAAGCCTGCATCCTCTCAAAAACAAGCCTAGTCAGATATACTGCAATTTCTTTTCATAGTGTTGAGAACGTACTTTATTGTTAAAGAAGTATCTTTTTTTTCACTGACTAAACTGTACTCCTCAAAGACAACCCCATAAAAGAAAGCTCTTGATGCAGGTGGTGAATCTTACTCAAATTGAGTAGAATTGTACTCGTATGTTGTTAGAGCTAGTAAAGCGTCCAATTTCCTCAATGGAGGAACAGGGAGGGAAAGCAATTTGCTCAGTGACTGCACCATGAGGTATGTCTTCTGTCTCCCAGCTCGGTTCTTCTCAGTGCACCACATTACATTTCTACCTCTAGGACTGGGAAATGACTAGTTACTCAGTCACGTGTGTACTTCTATATAAGTGGGGGTTTTTGTTGTTCAATTGTTTTTCAGGTGTGTCTGATTCTTCGTGACCCTGTTTAGAGTTTTCTTGGCAAAGATGTGGGAATGATGTGCCATTTCCTTCTCCAGTTCATTTTACACATGAGGAAGGAAACTGAGGCAAACAGGGTTAAGTGGCTTACCCAGGGTCACACAATAAGTATCTAAGGCCAGATTTGAACTCAGAAAGATGATTTCCTGACTTCAGACCCAGCACTGTATCCACTGTGCTACCTAGTTGCCTGAAAGTAAGTTGTATGACTTAAGTAAAACTTCCTTCACGTAAACGGCTAACTTCAGGTTTATCATTGGTTCAACTTTGCCAGGAATAGCATTCAAAGACTAAGTGTTCTGGTAGTGATCTTCTCAGTCCCTCTCCCATATATGCCCCCAAGAGCACTTGTGCATCGTCATCTAAAGTGAAGTTCTAAAAACACAATTAATTTGAATTTTTCTTTATTTCCCATGATACAATACATGCAGTACAAATCACACAAAGTGGTACATCCAGAGCCCTCTTCTCTTGCATTCTAAGAAGTCTGGCAATAATAATGTTTCACGTGTATGTGTGTAGGACTTCTAACTTTCAGAGCACTTTCTTTATTTTCTCAATCAATCTTTCCAACATGCCTGTGGGGGGAAAATGTAGCAGAGTCATTATTATGATGATTCAGCAGGTGAGGCATCCAAGGCTTCAGAAAGCTTAAATTTGAAATAATATAGATCTAGATGACCTACTTTTGATGTTTTTCACTAAAGAAGGAAACTGAAATACTTGTCCATGGGCTGGCGTGGAACCAGCATTGTCAAATGAGTTTCCCAGAAATCTTTTCTTTCTTCTGAAACCCCCTGTGAGAGAAGCAACGACTCTTCACTGCTGTTTTCATCAAAGCTTAAGCTCCTGGTCACTAAACCAGTGGGAGGCAAAGGCCATTCAGAGTTATTGTCTTCACACATTGCTCCATTCTCCTGGCACCTGGATATACTCCAGTACCTGTGACTTTCATTGAATGTTGCAGCAGCCATACATTTGGCAGCAGTCTGATCACAGGAGCACAGAAGCTTCTCACACAGACTCTGTCCTCTACCTAAAGAAGTAAAAGCAAAACAATGAACAATTCAAAATATTATGTCCTTCTCACCAAGAATAACTCATGGGTGTATAGTGAAACTTTACCTTTTACCAAGGCTTTCCTTGTAACAGCCTTGAGACACAGGTAGTTTGATATTATCACCCCCATTTTAAAGATAAGGAAATTAAGACTCAGAGAGTGACATGACTTGCCTGTTCTTACAAAAAAACTGACAGTATCTGGATTCAGACTCAGATCTTCTCAAATTTGAAGTTGAGCACTCTTTCTACCTCATTACCTTTTACAGAGAAATTTGTTAACTGCAATGCCTCTTCAAGTACAATTTCGTATTATATAATGTGGTGAAATGGAATCCCCTGCTAGATTATAAAGTACCTGAGGAGTTGGGAGGGACTTTGGAGATAGTCTTGTCTAGCGTCTACCTAAAGCAAAGCTACCACCTATAGCAACTATGGTGACCAGATAGCCTCTGCTTGAACATTCCCAACCTATTTAAGCATGACCCTCATATTTAGGAAATTTTTATGTTTTTTCAACCTATTCTTCCCTATAAATTGTACTCATTAGTCCTAGTTTTGCCTTCTAGAGTCAAGTAAAACAAACCTTTGATTTCTCTTCTGAATGATAGCCCTTGATAGATTTGAAGATCCCTGTATCTTCCTCTAATCTGGTCTTCTTTAGTGCAGTCTAAACATCTCCAATTCCTTTAGCCAGTCATATAGTAGGGATTTCAGTTCCCTTACCATCCTAGTCACATTTCACTGGACATACCCTAACTCAACTGAGCTCTTTGTGTTATGTGATGCAGAGAACTAGACACAGTACACCAGCTGTATTATGACTGGTGTGGAGGAAGAGAGAATGATCACCTCCCTTACTCAGCATATTTGTATTTCAGAATTCATATCTGCCCTAGAATCAGGTATAGTAATCGTTACGCAACAGGCACTGAATAAATTGTTAATTTATTGAATTTATTGAATTTCAAGGTCTCATAGGAATGACAATTGCTCTATTCGAACATAGTCATTTCTCAAGGCATATATATATATGTGTGTGTGTGTGTGTGTGTGTGTGTGTGTGTGTGTGTATGTGTGTGTGTATGTATGTATGTATATGTATATCACACGGAGATTCACAGAGTTGTTACTAGGCTCAGATGAGAAAAGCAAGTGCGAAGGCACCTTGTAATTATAAAGTCTCTCCCCTACACCAGGATGTACATCCCCCTCCTCCACTTCCCAGCACTGCGTTTATGTGTTGTCTTCACACATTAGAATGTAAGCCTCTTGAAGGCAGAGGCCTTCTCTTTTATTGTATTTGTATCACTACAACTTGGCACAGTACCTGGCACATACTGAGTGATTGGTAAATGCTTTCTCTCTCTTATCGATCCACCTATCTATCATTTATGTATGTATGCATGTATGTATGTATGTATGTATCATTTATTTCTGTCTATCTGATTGTCCTCTCTTTAAAGAGTTACCAGAATGAAAACTATTATTATTAATCATATTATTATTATTTCACCTGGCAGCCTAACCTGCCCTTGATCTCCCAGTTCTTTGACCTGATCCTGATTTTCAGTATTTCTAAATCACCCATTCCAGGCTATTTTCTCTCTTACATATAGCCCTTAATTTAGCCATGTTTATTCACTGATCGTCCCCTTGTACTTTCTCAACTCTGCATCTTCTTCGCTTGCAAATCATGCTATTGCAGTGCCTCAAAATCTTTCCATTTGTAAATCCTGTCCATTTTTCAAAAGTCAACTCAGATCCCATCTCATGCATGAAGATTTTCCCCTACGAAACTTTTTAAGTCTGATCCTTACTTTTCACCTTTTGCTACCTGGCTTCTAGCCTTGTCATTTAATTGAAACTAAGATAATTTTTTTAATACCAGGTTCAACTCCAATTTTACTTCTTCCATGAAGACTTCCCAGATGATGTCAGCTGCTCTCTCCTTTCTTTGATCACGTGAATACAGTTCTACAAGGCTTCAGTAAGTGCCTACTCTGCTGGAAACCCTGTTTTGGCCACTCGTTTGACCCTTATTATATGATGCTTTGTATTGTTAATTCTTCTTCTTTGTGTATGTATGCTCCTTGATGAAAGGACTCATTCTATTTTTACCTTTTTGTGCTCAGAGTTGAGCACTGTGTAAAGTGCATGACAGGTACTGAACGAATGTTTATTGGTTGACTATCTCTTCTGCTAGATAACCAATGACTTAGGCACAGTGGCTCTGCCTTCTTGGAAGAATAGACTCTTACAGTTGGAAGACATCACAGAGGTAGCCTACACCCTTGTATCCCTGAACAGTCTATCCTATTGCCTCTATAGATTCCTCAGTAAGTGGTCATCCAATTTTGACTTAAATGCTTCCATTGATAGGGACTTTATTATATCGCAAGAAGTTGACTCATTCCACCTAAAGTACTAGTAAATTTTCCCTCATATTATTCCTCAATTTGCCTCTTTGCAATTTTTTAATTGTTTTTAGTTCTATCTTCTTAGGTGAAGCAATATATAGCATAGAAGTATTACCCTTCAATATTACAATCCTTCGTGTAATTGATAATAGCTCCACTGAAGCCTCCTCTGCTCCACTTTAGACTTTCCTCCCTCCCTTCAATTGTCTTCATCTAATATCACCTCCTTCCATTGTATACTTGTTGATAGGTCTCAGAGTGCCTAAAAGACAAAATAGATGTTCAGTGAATATTCTTTGGTTGATACACTGAGAAATGGTGCTTCCAGTAGGAGCTAATGCCATTGAAAATAACAATTGCATGGAATTAGGGAAGTTTAGAGTCATCTTCTCTGGTGTCTAAGTGAAGCATAAATATCATCACCATAAGATGATGGTGAGCATCCAGCCTCCATTTGAAGATCAAAATTCAGAGCCAAATAAATAGAATGGGGGGGGAATAACATATGCAATGATTACCATAACCTAGATAAGGTAGTCAGGCTCAGATCAGTCACAGTCATCAGTCTTCGGAGAGTACATAATGAAACACATCTGACAAAAAACTAAGAGACTATGGAGGCAGAATATACGTATATTATTGGACCACTGTTTTGTCCATGGAAATGAATTAATTTCGTTATTTGTATGGAGGATTGGGGTGGGTGGGGAAAAATTGTGCAAAAAACAAAGGCATCGGTAAAAAACTTTTAAAAATTCAGCATAGTTACATTTGAATTATTTAGAGTTTTGTTAGGGCTCTTGTATTTACTTTTCCCATATTAATTTTTCTTAAGTTTCTCTTATTGCATAATTACTTTATAAAATACTTGATATTTATTTCCTCTGTATTTACACATACATTTATACATACGAACACAAATATATTTACACATTTTTGTGTACTTATTTTTTCTTTTCTTTATTTCCTGTCTCTAACCAGATTATTCAACCATTTGGAGGGAAGGGCCATGAGAACATGCAGCTTGTACTCAATGATTCCCTGCTAGCCTGACCTGAGCAACAGCCTCCGTGGTATCACTTACATTGTATTTTGTGATTCTCACATGTCACTTTGAATTTTGGACTCCTCTATAACTCACGGTGAAATTTCTTCCCTCGTTCCAATCACCAATGATGTGAAAAGCAACACCTGCAACAAAGCAAAAGGTTTCTTGTTCAAAGGTATCAAGTGCCCAGGCACAACTTTGTTTTCTCTTTAAAAACAAACTCCTATGGCTCCTTCTTTATGGAAAAAGCAGTATATTAACAGTGCTCTCTTGGAAACCAGGCATATCAAAATAGCATCCCTAAAACTATATTCTATGAATCCCTGGGGTAGGGGAAACAGCCAAGGAATTCTTTGTGGAAACAAAGTTAGAATGGTCGCCAAAAAAAACAAAACAAAACAAAGCACAAAAACTGTCATCATTTTCTTCTGTACTGCTCTCTGGGCCAGGAGTGCACAACTTGTGTAATAAGCTGATGCAGATATTGATTGAAAATTTATTGGTGTCCCCACAATTGTTGAATACTTTTAAACAGAATGTGATGCAACCAACAACATGATTGTTCGGTTAGTTCAGGAGAGTTCAAGTAGGATAATGTGTCCATCTGTACTCACACCGGCAACATTTCTGACAATTAGTATTGCCAAGCTCTATGCTAAGTTACAAGGGTGCAAAGTAAGGTAAAAAACAGCCCCTTCTATAAAGAAACTTAAATTCTAATGAGAGCAATGTCAGAAAACAGGTGCACACAGGTTACATATGGAACAAAAAACACTTAATCTCAATGGAGAAAGCACTAACAGCTGGAGTGCCCAGGAAAGGTGTCTTGCAGAAGCATGCATTGGATATGAGACATGAAAGAAGTCATGGAAACTCAAAGCTGGAGGTGAGGAGGGGGAGCATTCTAATCATGGAAAGTAGTACATGCCAAGGTAGGTGGAATGCCAAATGTGGGAAGCAGCCAGTAGATGAGTGTGGCTGGATTTAGAGCATGTCAAAGGGAGAAAACTGTATTAATGTTGGGAAGGTAGGTTGAGGCCAGGTAGTGAAGACTTTCAGTTTCAGATGGCCGTGGAATGACTTTCATTACCTGTGTGATTTTGAACCAATTTGTTCAGTTAACCCTGAAGATACTTAACCCTGTTTGCTTCAGTTTCTTCATCTTATAGTGATCTAGGAAAGGAAATGACCAACTGTTTCAGTATCTTTGTCAAGAAAACCCTAAATATGATCAAGAAGCATCAGACATGACTGAAAATGACTGAACAACAACTTTGTATTCTCAATAAGTTCAAAATAAGCTTGTTTGGTTCTCTTTGTTGGGCCTTTTTTATCCAGTAGAAACAGGAGTAGTCTGACATCGACAAGGAAGCAACACAGGAACAGTAAAGACTTGTGATAAAAGGAAAGGCAAAAACATAGTCATTACTATCCAGGTACTCACATTCAAATGGGAGACATAAGCAGTGAATTATTATGTACGTACAAGTCACATGTAGTCTAAATGGAAGATAATCTTGAAAACAAAGAAGCAGGACAGAGGAGGGGCAGACATAATTTGGGGAAGGGACAAAAGGACTTGGACATGATGGATTTGGTCACTTCTCACATTATTTTCTTCACAAACTTTGCAACTATCTAGTTCTATATAAACGGAGATCGTTTAGAACATGAATATTCCTTTGCCCACATTTGTAAAGAAGTCTAGCAGGTATCCTAGTACTTCATGATGGGCTTTGCTGATAAGAGAAGCTTAGGATCACTCATAGCAGAGGATTTTAACAAAGATTATATAAATCCCCAAGACAGCTATGAATAGATTTCAGGGGGTCTGTGGACTTGGATAGGAAATTATATATATATATATATATATATATATATATATATATATATTTCAATATAATTTGCTTTCCTTGTAGCACTTTGTAATTTATTTCATGTATTCAAAACCATTATTCTGAGAAGGGGTGCATAGGTGTCACCAGACTTCCACAGAACCCATCTCTTTCTCTCTCTCTCTCTCTCTCTCTCTCTCTCTCTCTCTCTCTCTCTCTCTCTTACACACACACACACACACACACACACGCACACACACACACACACACACAACGTGCAGATGTGTGCATTCACAAATGCATGTATATGAAGATACACTTAGATATATCTCCACATACATACATGTTCATATGTGTATATGCACACATGTACATCTATGTGTGCATACACACATATACATATCTCCAAGACTTATCCCATTCTGACCAAATGCATATTTCACAATGGACAGATATAGCATAGCAAATAAATCCATTTATCCAAGTTAACAAATTGCAAATCAGGGAAAAATATGTAGAATATATGGCAAGCCATATAGAGAATAGATGATTCCTCCCATTGGGATTAAAATAACTCAGCTCAACCAAGAGAGAGAGTCTCAGATCTCACCTAAAGAAAAATTCCTGAAGTCTCTAATGTGTCAAACTGGGGATAAGGACATGAAAGAGATTGACAACTCCTTCACAATATCAGCTTCTTCCCAGTCTTTTTCCTCCCTTCATCAACCTGAAAAATGTTTAGAATGTCACATTCTCTCTCAAAACTGGAAGTTTAAAGATTACGAATTTCTCTTCTCTCTCACTTTCACCAACTCTGCCCAACTTCTGACACTGAGCAACCCAATCAATGAGCTCTTTTGCACCAAAGGTTAGAAGAAAAATACTGTTTCTGTGTTGTACTAGTTTAATAACTGCCAAAAATGTTATTAATTAAAGCTCATTACATTAATTTCCTCTCATTCCTCAAGTGTTTCAATCTGGCTTCTGAATTTATTACAAAATGAAACTGCTCTCTCCAAAATGACCAATGGTCTCTTAATTGACAAATTTGATAGTCTTTTTATTTTTAAGTCCTCATACATTTTGACCTCTCTGCTGCATTTTATAATCTTCACCATCCTTTCCTCGTCAATTCTCTTTCTTTTGGTTTTCCTGTTTGACCAATCCTTTTAGGTCTCTTTTTAATTATCGATATCATGCCTTCTAACTGTGGGTCTTTCATAAGATGCTGTCCTGGGAATTCTTTCCCTACATTTTCTCTTGTGGTAAACATTCAACTGCAATAGGAGCTGACTTAATTATCATTTCTTTTAATATTAATCCCAAATCTATATACTCAGACCCAGTCTGTCCTCTCTCTCTCTCTCCCCTTCCCTTCCTCCCTTGCTCTCATGAGTTTTACTCTGACATCACCAATTGCCTAGTAGACATTTCAAACAGGATGTCTTAAAGGCATTTCAAAACCAACATGGCCAAGACAGAATTATCATCTTTCCTCCAAATCCCACTTATCCAACTTCCCTATTATAAGCATCACCATTAATTCACGCTTGTTGTTCCACTCTTACAGGCTCATAAAACTATAATTATGCCCCCCCCCCAACTCTGTTCATCTCACATAACAAATCAAGTGCCAAATGTTACCCTTTTCATCTGTGCAACATATCTCATATTTGAACACTTGTCTCTAGTTACCTAGTCACCATATTAAGCCTTCATCACTTAGTCTACACTACTTCAATGACCTCCTCATAGGTCTCCTTTTTTCTAGTCTCTTCCCACTCAACTGTCAAATGGTTTTCCTAAAGTACAAGTCTGACCATGTCAACCCTTGGTCAAAATCTTCTGACTCATCACCTCCTGAACAAATATAAATTTTTTGACATGCAAATATCTTCATAACCTTCCTTCATACTCCCTTTCCAGTCTTTACACCTTACTTCCCACCTTATGTTCCATGATCCAGTGACATCGGTCTCTTTGCTGTTGCTTACATAGTACATCTCGAAACTCCAACATTTTTTTTCTTTTTTATTGTTCATTTATTTTTAGTTTTCAAAATTCATTTCCAAAAAAATTTAACTTTCAAACTTTCTCCCCATCTCTCCCCTACACGCACCCAATAAAATCTTGCATTCTGATTATCCCTTCCCTCAATAAGTTCTCCATTCTATCACACCCATTCCTTCCCTTATCCCCTTTTTCTCTGTTTTCTTGTAGGGCATGATAAGTTTCTATACTCCGTTACTTGTATTTCTTATTTCCCAGTTGTATGCAAAAACAGTTCTCAGCATTGGTTCTTAATACTTTGAATTCCAATTTCTCTCCCTTCCTCCCTTCCCAACCATCCCCACCGAGAAGGCAGGCAATTCAATATAGGCTGTATAAGTGTAGTTTTGCAAAAGACTTCCCTAATAGTCATGTTGTTGGAGACGAGCTATATTTCTCTCCATCCTATCCTGCCCCCCAAAGTATTGTATTCTCTCTTTTGACCTTGTCCCTCCCCAAAAGTATTTACTTCTAATTCTCCCTGCTCCCATTTCTCCTCCCTTCTATCATCCCCCTCACCCCATTTTTCCTCTTCTCCCCTGCCCTCTGGAGTGCAAGATATACTTTCATATCAAACTGAGTGAGCATATCATTTCCTCAAGCCAAATGTGAAGAGAGTAGGCTTCCCTTTTTTCCTCCACTGAAGATTTTTCCTGCCTCATTGATGCGTAATAAATTGACCTCATTCCATTTCTCCCTTTCTCCTCCCAATATATTCCTCACTCACACCCCAAATTTATTTAATTTTTTTAACTATCATCCCTTCTTATTTAACTCCCCCTGTGTTTTCTGTCCACACACACACACACACACACACGCACATATGCGTGTATGTTTGCGTCTGTGTGTGTTGTGTGTGTGCCATCCCTCCAAGTACCCACTACCCAAAGTCACAGGAGTTACAAATATTACCTTTTCATGTAGGAATGTAAACAGTTCCACTTTACAAAGTCCTTTATGTTCACTCTTTCCTGTTTACCGTTCCATGCTTCTCATGATTCCTGTGTTTGAAAGTCACATTTTCTACTCAGTTCTGGTCTTTTCATCAAGAACGCTTGAAAGTCCTCTATATCATTCAATGACCATTTTATTTCCCTGAAGTATTGTACACAGTTTTGCTGGGTAGGTGATTCTTGGTTTTAATCCCGGTTTCTTTGACTTCTGAAATATCATATTCCAAGCCCTTGGATGCCTTAATTTAGAAGCTGTCAGGTCCTGTTTTATCCTGATTTGATTTTCACCATATTCAAACTGCTTTCAATATTTTCTCTTTGACCTGGGAACTCAGTAATTTGTCTACAATATTGCTAGGAGTTTCTCTTTTCAGATCCTTTCAGGAGGTGATCTGTGGATTCTTTAAATATTTATTCCCCCCCCCCCCCCGATTCTAGAATATCAGGGCAGTTTTCCTTGATAATTTCATGAAAGATGATGTCTAGGCTCTTTCTTTGATCATGGTTTTCTTGTAGTCCTATTATTTCTAAATTGTCTCTCCTGGATTTACGTTCCAGGTCAATTGTTTTTACAATGAGATAGCTCACATTATCTTCTATTGTTTTCTTTCCTTTGGTTTTGCTTTGTAATTTCTTGGTTTCTCATAAAGTCATTAGCTTCCATCTGTTCCATTCTCATTTTTAAAGAACTATTTTCTTCAGTGAGCTTTTGAACCTCCTTTTCCATTTGACTAATTCTGTTCTCTAAAGCATTCTTCTCCTCATTGCCTTTTTGGACCTCTTTGCCATTTGGGTTAGTCAATTTTTAAAAGGGTTATTTCCTTCAGTATTTCTTTAGGTCTCCTTTAGTAAGCTGTTGACTTCCTTTTCATGATTTCCTTCCATTGCTCTCACTTATCTTCCCAAATTTTCCTCCAACTCTCTTGCTTGATTTTCAGAATCCTTTTTGAATTCTTCCATGGCCTGAGCCCATGGCATATTTATGTTGATAGTTTTGGATGAAGAAGTCTTGACTTCCTCTGAGATTACGCTTTGTTCTTACTCATCTGGAAGGATGGAACAAAATACCTGTTCACCAAGAAAATAACCTTCTAAAGTCTTATTTTTTCTCCTTTTTGGGCATTTTCCCAGGCAGTTACTTGACTTTTGATTCCTTTGTTGAGAGGAGGGTCTATTCTGGTGACTTGTATTTTCTCACATCCTCCAAGGTGGTATACAAACAAGGAGGAGGTATTTACTTCTTTCCTGAGCTGTTTTCTGGTCTGGGAGCAACCAAAAACTTTTCTGCCCAGCATATGCAATTGAAATCCCTCTCCGTATCCTTCACTAGCTCCACACCACTGCTCCTCCTCACCCCTGGGTGGAGCTCAGGTCTAAGAATCAAATCAGAGGCTCAAATCCCTCATGGGCTTTAGGCAGAGGTCTCCCAGGGCAGCCACTCAGGGCTGAGATTAGATCAACCCTTTAATTCCCCAAGGGCTCTGGGTGAAGGGCTCAGAAAGTGGCAGCTGCCATGCCTGCTGCTGAAGGTCCAGATGGCACTCCCCTCTTCTGGGTGAAGGAGCTTTCCCACTGACCTTTGAAGCTGTCTGTGGTATTAGTGGGTTGAGCAATGTGGGAGCTGCTTCCAGTGGCACCTTAATCCTGTTCTGGGTCCTGACCCTGCTGCTCAGCGCTGGTCTGTACTCGTTGCTCTGCTCTCCAGACATTTTCACTGGCGGGCTCCCATTCCTAGAATTATTCCCTTCTCCTCTGTCTCCTGGACCCCCTAAGGTCTCTGCTAAAATCCCACCCTGTATAAGAAAATTTTCCAGATCTCTTTTAATGTGAGTACTTTCCATCTTTCTCAATGTGAGTACTTTCCATCAATTATCTCCAATTTGTCCTGCACTCTGTGTATTTTGTTCATGTGTCCTCCATTAGATTGTGATCTCCTTGAGAGCAGGGAGTACTTTGTTTTGTTTTGCCTTTGGATGCCTAGTATTTCATATACTAACTACTATATTGAGTACATAATAGGCACTTAACAAAAGGTTGTTGAATGCTCCATCACAGTCTATCCCATTACTCAATCAATTCCAGTGACTCCCTATTGCTTCTAGGATAAAATACAAACTCATCTCTTTGACTTTAAAGTCCTTTACAGCCTGACTATTTGCTTCACTGCAGCTTTCTTCCATCACATGATAGTCTAGCTAAATCCCCACACAGAATTGCATCTCCAACCTTTATTTTAGCTGCTATTCCACTCTCTCTTAACTTTTACTTCAGAAAATTCCTCTTCCTTAAAGATGCAAGGCAAATATTTTCAAAACAAAGCATTTTACAATTCCAACTGCTAGCACCATTCCACCTACCTTCTATTTCTTTTCAAAAAGTTTTATATACTCATATGTGTACTTAGTGTCTCCCCTCATATAAACTCCTGGAGTAGAGTTTTGAAGGTAGGAAGCATACTCTGTATCTCCAAAAGCTAGGATTGTGCCTAGTATTGTGGCATAGAGTAGAAGCCTGAAAAATGTTGATGAAGCTATGCTTTGTCTTTGTGATCATCTCTTCCATTTTAGGGGTTCACAGCTATCTCTTTAAATAATGTTTTGTACGTTTTCTACTCACTGCAATCAATGTAACTGGTTTGTGTTGGAATATATGAAATGGAAGACTCCTTGCTTTTCCCTTCAAAAAATTGGGAATGTTTTCTACTCTGCACTCTTGTGATTCCAGTCTTCATAATTTTTCAATGATCCCTGAGAGTGATCAAGCAATCAATTTCCTCTAGTATCTGAGGATGTATGTGAATCAAGATTTGGATTGATTAAAGATAAAATAGTGACCTTATTATCTTAGACTTCATGTTCCTAGTAGCAATTTTTGTTCTGCTTTTTCTAATCCAAGTCATATTCCTCGCCAGAGAAAACAGAAACAAAATAAACATTACAGAAACACTTCAGACACAGACCTCTTGCCAGTCATTGTCTCATCCATCTGGAAGACCTGTCTTTATACCTACCTCCACTGATCCTCTTTCCTCTCATATAGTTTTCAAAACAAAAATTCTCATTGTCCTGCTCTTAGCTTTCCTTGCCTAACTTGCTTCTGATTAGGGTAAATGAGGATTCTTCAGATGAGCACTTTAACTTTGAACTCATCTGAGACTAAATCAATCTTAGAAATTCAAAGTTGGTAATTTATAAACTACCAATTAATTTAATAAAAATGACTGTATAAAGAAATAGATCTATGTAACTATAACAATCACTATATAACTATATACAAATATATGTGTATATGCATATCTATCTATATCTATATCTATCTATCTATCTATATCTATATCTATATATCTGTATATACATATATATTTAGGGTTAGGGTAGTTATATGCAGGCAGTCATCCCTGGGTGAACATGATTGGTACCTGGAAAAGGCCACTTCAAGCAAATCAACGGACAATAGAGACCAGTATGTTTCATTGAAATAGTGGGAAAATTTTCGTTTGGGACCCTATACTATACATTTTATTATATTAGGACACTGGCTCTGGAGTCACATCATTTCACTCCAAATCAGACCTCCGACATTTGCTACTTAGGTGACTTTCAGCATTAATTAACTTTTACCCTCCATTTCCTCATCTTAAAATGAGGACTAAATAACTAAAATTCAGAGGACACTAAGTGATTTTTTAAGGTCTCTTCCAATTCTACACTTACAATCCTAAAAACTGAATCTAAATACTATGAAAAGAAATTTATTTTGTTTTATGTTTAACACAATACTGGTGATGACTGCAACCCTGAAGTAATTCTTAGAATGAGCAAAGATCAAATGTTACCAAAAAATAAGGGTTTCATCAATTTGCCCAAGATCCTCTTATATTCATATCATTCTTTTCTGAACTATCTACTGACAATCAGGAAGAAAAGGACCAGACAAAGACAAAATAGGATGGTCTTGGAAATACATCAGTCTTAAGTATGAATGGTGGCATCTAATTGTATAAGTGGTCAATTCGTGAAAATATATTCATGTTACAATTTTGGTTTGCCCCAGTAACTTCCAGAGGAGGCAGTATAACAGATCTCTGTAGCAAGAAAATTTGTGCTCAGAGTCTGCCAGTAAAATGCACTAGATTGTTACCTTCACCTTTCAATTCTCTCCGCAATATTCTATGACCACAAATTGCAAGATAACTGCTGATCTGTGGACTGGTAAAAGTTTTCTCACTGGGAGTCCCCTAATCAGCTACCATGAAACAAATCCAGATTCAAACAAAATGCAACCTCATAACTTTGAGGACCCAAATAATAAATACCCAAATAATGAGTGACATATATTTGTATGTATTCATATATATATATATATATATATATATATATATATATATATATATATATATATATATATATATATATATATATATATATATATATATATATATATATATATATATATATATATATATGTATGTATGTATATATATATATGTATATATATATGTATATATATATGTATACCTTATTCTAATACAAGGTTTTTCTGACTAGAACAAAAAAATAAGAAAGTATTTAAATATATGTATGCATACATACACACATATGGAATTCATTGGTTCAGTACTTGGCAACGAATTTATCTACTTCTAATTATTTCTAATACAGATGTTTGTGTGTGTGTATGTGTCTGAAAAATCATCAATTTTATTTCCCCACACTTTGAGTTAAGCACCACTATGTGCTAGACACTGTGCTAATCTCTTAACTAATATTTCCTTTGATCCTCACAACAATTGTAGGAGATTGGTATTATTACTTTCATTTTACTCTGTCTTGATCAGCACACAGCAGAAAAGTGCCGGTTTGAACTTACATAGTCTTGACTCCAGACCACCTGCCACATAGTTGCCCCCAGTTAATAGAAAAGTAGTTTTAACAGAAAAGAATGAAAGATCTCTTTTACTGCGAGATTGACTGCACAGTCACCAGCATGTAGACACACTTAAGAAATCTTTATTAAGTGAATTATTATAGTGAAGAAGAAAATATAAAATAATATTTGCAAAGCAAGATATATACAAGACAGTTGAGAGAGGGGAGGTACTACAGTCTAGTGGCTGTGGAAAGATTCCTGTGGAGGGTGAGATTTTAGCCAGGGAGGTCACTTGTCAGGGTAGAGGAGCAAGAGCTTTTCAGGCATGGGGTTCAGCCAGAGTGAGTGCTCAGAGACGACAGATGGAGGGTCTTCTTTGTCAAAGTGGCACAAAGTCAGTGTCACCCGTTGGAAGAATACTTGCTGGGGAGTAAGGTGGGAGAAACCTGGAAAAGGTGAAGGGATCCAGGTTATGAAGGGCTTTGAATGCCTAATGAGGCATTTTGTATTGGATTCTGGCAGCAATAGGAAACTCCTGGGCTTTATTGAGTATTGACAGGGGTGATATGATCAGACTTAAGCTTTAGAAAATCACTTTCGTGGCTGAACAGAGCATGGATTGAGGCAGATAGGAATGTCCTCCTCTCCCCTTCTCCCCTCCCCCCCCCCCCGCAGAAGGTTATTTTTATAGTCCTGGGTGTGAAAGTCTGTAACAGGGGGTGTCAGTGTCACAGGAGAGAAGTGCAGACATGGGAGAGATGATGTGAGGGTGTAATTGACAGGCCTTGCCAATAGCTTGTTGCCAAGGGGGTGAGACATAGTGAGGAATCCAGGCTGACTCCTAGGTCATGATCCTGAGGGATTTGGAGGGTGGAATTGCTCTCTGCACTCTTGGGGGAGGTATGTGATGGGAAGGGTCTAGGGGGAAAGATAATGAGTTCATCTCTCTGCATTTTTAGTTCCATATGTTTAGTGGACATCCAGTCTGAGATGTCTGAAAGGCCCTTAGAGATAAAAGACTGGAGATTGGCAGAAATATTGGGACAGCAAAGGGCCATTTGGGAATCAGCATAGAGAAAATCGTTAAATCTATGGGAGCTGATGAGATCACCAAATGACGTGGTGTGGAGGGAGAAGAGAAGGGCCCAGGACAGAACCCTGAGGGAGACCTATGTTTAGAATAGTATCCAACAAAGGAAGGGGAGTAGGAGAAGTCAGAGAGGTGGGAGGAGAACCTCAAAAATCTAGAGAAGAGGGTATCAAGGAAGAGAGAATGATTATTGGTGGCAGAAGCTGCAAAGACCTCAAGGAGACTGAGGTTTGTAAAAAGGCCATTGGGAGTCTGGCAGAGTTGGGAGAGAGAGAAGCACAGGGCCTGAGTAAGCAGCAGCAGCTGCAGCAGCAACAGCTACTTCTGGGCCTGTCAGCTCACAGACTGAATATTTGAAAGTTCCCTACTTGAACTTCCAGAATCCAGGAGGGTAGAGTACATTGTAAATACTGTCACCATGCTTTGTTGATCTTGAAAAATCCACAGAATATTTTCCCAGGATATACCCAGGAGAAGTGGAACCAGCAGAAGTGATACAACGGTCTTTTAGAGATTGACAGGAAGGACCCTTCTTGCTGTGTCTGAAGGGGACCAGTGTAGGACATGAGACAATCCCGGAAACTTCACCTCATCATATCTTATAGCACAATAGAATTCCATTATGTTCATATACTGCAACTTGTTCAGCCATTCCTCATTTGATGGGTGTCCCCTCGATTTCCGGTTCTGGGCCACCACAAAGAGAGACGCTATAAATAATGTTTTATATGTGGGACCTTTTCCTATTTGTATGGTCTCTTTAGGATAGAGTCCTAGAAAAGATATTGCTGGGTCATAGAATAAGATCATTTTTGAAGCCCTTTGGTGATAGTACCAAATTGCCCTCCAGAATGCTTGGATCAGCTCACAGCTCCACCCACAATGAATTAGTGTTCCAACTCTCCATATCTTCTTCAAAATTTATCAACTTCCTGTTGTGTCATGGTACCAATCTGGATACCTCAGAGTTGTTTCCATTTGAATATCTCTAAGCAATAGGGATTTAGAACACTTTTTGTTATGAATACAGACAGCTTTCATTTCTTCCTCTGAAAACTGTCTGTTTGACCATTTGTCAATTGGAGAATGACTTGTACTCTTGGATATTTGATTCCGTTCTCTATATATTTTAGAAATCAGGCCTTTATCACAGACAGTAGTTACAAAAATTCTTTCCCATTTTTCTGCTTCCCTCTTACTTTTGGTTTGTATGTGTAAAAGCTTTTCAATTTAATGTAATCAAAATTTTCCATTTTGCCTTTTAAAACTCAGGACCAATAGATGGAAATAGAACTTCCATTGAAATTATACAATATTTGGGTGCTTACCTGCCAAAATAAACCTAAGGGCTATGGGAACACAATCAGAGAACCCATTTCCCACAAGTATAATGAGATCTACATCAATGGAAAAACATCAGATGCTCGAGGATAGCCTGAGCTAATGCAATCAAAATGATAATTCAACCTAAATTAATTTGCTTGCTCAGTGCCATCAACAACCAGTATTGTTTTGAAGAGATAGAAAAAAATATCAAAATTCATCTGGAAATTTAAAAGGTCCAGAACATCAAGCTATGAAACGAAAAGAAATATTCCCAAGCTGGTGTACCATACCAGACCTTACATTGTATTATAAAGCAACAATCATCAAAATGACTTGGTCCTGTTCTATGAAATAAAACAGTAAATCAGTGGAGTAGGTTAGCTTCACAAGACACAGTAGTCAGTGGGTACAGTCATCAACTGTTTGATAAACCCAAAGACGACATCTTCTGTGATAAGAACTCACTGTTTCACAAAAGCTGCTAGAAAAACTGGAAAATAACAAGGAAAATTTGGACATAGGACAATGTGTGACACCATATACCAAAAAAAAAAAAAAAGTCCAAGTGGTTATCTGATTTATGTATAAAGACTGATTGAGAGTATAAACAAATGAGGGGAACAAGAAGTAGTTTATCTGTCAGATTTATGGAGAATGCAGGACTTTATGACCAGACAAGAGATAGAGAACATTACAAAATGAAAGATGCATGATTTCGTTTCCATTAACTTGCAAAGTTTATGTGCAAACCTAAGTCATCAATGATGAGGAGGAAGTAGAAACCTGGAAATAATTTTGACAAGTAGTGTCTGTAATAAAGGACTCATTTCTAAGATAAATACAGAGCTGAGTCAAATTAAGGAGAATCCAACTCATTCCCCAGTTGATAACTGGTCAAAGATATGAATAGGCAATTTTCAGAGGAAGAAATTAAAGCTATCTATATTCCTAAGAAAAATGCTCTAAATCTCTTTTGTATAAAATGAGGCAAATAAAAACAACTGTGAGGTATTCCATCATGCCTATGAGATTGGCTAACATGAAAAGAGGAAAATGATCAGTATTGGAATAGATGTGAGGAATTTGGAAGACTGATTCGTTGTTGGTGGAAGTATGAGCTGATCTTACCATGCTGGAAAGCAATTTGGAACTTTGACCAAAGATCTACAAAAATGTGCATAACCATTGACCCAGCAATAATACTCCTAGGGCTGTATGCCAAAGAAATTATAAAATGGGAAAAGAACCACACATATAAAAACATTTTTCACACCTCTTTTTCTGATGTCCAAGAACTGGAAATTCATGGGATGGCCATCAGTTGGGTTGTTGCTGAACAACTTGTGGCATATAAATATAATCAAATGCTATTTAGATATAAGAAATGACAAACAGGCAGAATTTTAAAAATCCTTCAAAGATTTCAATGAACTGATGCTGATTGAAGTGAATAGAAACAGGAGATCATTGTTCACAGAAACAGCCTCAGTGTATGATGACTGATTTTCATAGACTTAGCCCTTGTCAGCAACGCAAGGAGGTTAAATATTTCAAAGGACTTATGATGGTAAATGCTATCCACATTCAGAGAAAACAACTAAAGAGTCATAATGGAGAGCAAAGAAGACCATTTTCTTTTTTATTTTGTTTTGTTTTGTTTTCTTTCTCATGATTTCTGCCATTCGTTATAATTCTGACATGCAATCTGACTGTTATGAACATGTTTTGCATAGGAATGTATGTGTAAAGCCTATATCAGATTGCATGCAGCCTTGGGAAGGGAGGGGGAGAAAATTTAAAACGTATAGAAGTGAACTTTGAAAATTAAAAATAAAAAAGAGAACACCATGAATGGCTTAAAAATACAGTACTGTTTACTCCATGAGAGCAATTATGCTTCTGTCACATACAGAGTACACATGAACATGTCTGGAATGATCAGGACCCCTGCATTACATCATTTGCAGGCCAGTTATTATGCAGAATAGTCATCTGAAGTCCCCATTCAGGGATTACTCCCTCTCATCCCTAAAGATTACAAACACAGAAATCTCCAACTCTTTACTGCAACTGTATTTCTACGGTTTTTTAAAAAATAAAACTCAACCAAATCCAAATTTCGCAAACTGCTAGCCTTCTGACGTAGCCATCTGATGATATTTAGTTTTGGTGGAGTAGTGGGAGGAGCTGAAGTGTGGCCTATCCAGGGATGCTTATTTGTAAATGAATGAATGTATTCTATGTTTCCAGAGCACCATGCAAAGACAGAGCAAGCAGAAGTCTAAACTGATGTGGTGTCTTAATTTTTTCCATTCCTGTGCATCAGAAACAATGACTCCTGAGCAGGAAAGTGACAGAAATGGAAGTTTTCCCTTTTTTTTTTTTTTTTTGTAAAACTGCCTACCATGCTCATAAAGTCCAGTCTCCTGGGATTGTACTTTTCTCCATGGTTTCACTGGTTTCATTTGGCTGGGGCGACTCTCACCTGCTGTCAGTTTCAGGTATAAACCTCAGGTTTTCACAACTGATGGAGAGAAGAGAGATCCTTGTTGTTATCCTGTCTTTGACCACTCTGCCAAGGTAAGATGGATCCAGGAATACAAGCCAAGAGCTAGCCAAACTATAGTGCCCTCCACTAACTATTGCCAATCTTTGTCCATATCCCCCTTTCCTTTCCCTCCCTCCCTCTTATGCACTCCCTCATCCTCCCACTTACCATCTTTTTTCTCTGCTTGTGTGGGACAAAAGGTCCTTCATGGACCTTCTGGTGACAGGTACCCCAACTGCTACTTAGGAACTTTGGTGCGTCAGCTAGAGAGAGGAAGGTTTGTCCCACTGAAAGAGAAGCAATGTTCCTTTGCAAATAGTTGAGAAAGAAAGGTGATGGAAACAAAATAAAACCCTGTCATGTAGGCACTTTTGTGTTGGAAAGGTATACTAAAAAAAACCAATCATTTTTCTAAAAACCTTACCAGTACATGTCAACTTCCCTAAATCTCTTTATACCAGATATTCTAGCAGCAAACTTAAACATGACAATGAGCCAAAAGAAAAAGAAAGACAATCCAAGAATTCTGAAATTGCAAAATGGGATTTTGCAACAATTAAATCGTTATAATTTTACTGTTTTTACACAACCAACTATATACAATGTATGTATTTGAACAATAAAGTAAAATGTCCCAAAGAAATGTTCTCTTCTCTGGAGGAAAATAAAGCTTATTCAGATATAGGGTCGTTGCTTCACTGCTGGCTGGGTGTTGACAGGGTGGTTCAGGCAAAGATGAAATTTACGAGTTTCCTAGAAGCAGCAGATGGGAAGGTAATGGAGAGGTCCATTAAGTGACAGTCCATCGATGAGTCCATGAAGGCATCGATTCATGTATTTTGATCGTTTGATCTTCCATGTGGTGTTGAAGACTATCCATTTGTTGCCTTTTAAGAAAAGGAAACAGGTCGAAGGAATAAATACTGTGTAAAATGAACCCCGGGAACAACAGAAAGAGCTATAATAATTTTCTATCACAATTATTTGAAATATTAGTTTCCAAAGCAAACAGAAAGTCCTCGTTAACAACTGGATGTGGCTGAATATAAACTTGGGTTCTCAACCTCATACTATATATTAACATCAATTGCAGCAAGATCGTACAGTTAAGCCCTTAAGGAAACCCAAAGTTCGATGAAAATGAAATCATACTTCAAGAACTTTTATCTGTTGAGAAGAGGAACATATGATAGAATTAGATAAAAAAAGAGCAAAACACCCTTATCTCTTCACCAATAACCAAGAGAATCAAAATCAGCAGAGACTAAATAGCTCCATTAAACGTAATCTGTCAAATTAGGATGTCTTGCAATCGTAGAAATATTCAAAGGAATCACTCATCCCCTAATGGATCAAAGGTGATCTATCCACAGACAATCAACAACACATACATCAAAAATCATCTCTTGAAACCCCCCCCAGAAATTATGAGTTCTGAGGACGTAGGCATCCACACATGCCAACCCAAACTTCGGCAAAGAACCCCCAAAAGCAAATATCCTTAGGGCCTGTTAGATATCTTCTCCAAAAAGACTTGCTGGGATAGAGAACTGATCACCTCTTGAGAAAACCTATTCCCCTTTGTGTCACCTGGAATTCTGGTGATTTGCTAATTCCACTGTTTGGCATTCTGACACATGAGACTCAGCTTTCTTCCATGTGACTGCCTTTCAAATACTTGAAAACTGCCACAATTCCTGCAGATATCCTCTTTCCCCAGCTAATCATGCCCTCGTCCTCCCTAGATAAGCTGGCAGGGCCTGAAGACCACCAATCATTATGACTACACTTTCTACTTTACCAATGAGCTTCACACTGCCTTTTGGATGTGTACTTACTGAGGCAAGGTACAGAGAGATGATTGCCTTCCTAGGTCTGGGTATGTTCATTTCTTATTTCAGGAAAGATCGCTCTAGCTCTCTTGTCTGACATATTACACTACTGACTCAACTGGAGTTTGGAGTGCACTAAAAGGCCAGATTCTTTCAGGAAAATCTCTGCCTAATTATGCCTGCCCCTACTTTGTTAGTGAAGTAGATTTTTTGATCCTTAATTATTTTATTCTAGCAAATAATTTTATACTCCAAAGAGACCAAAGAAGAAGGGAAGAATAGATACGTGCAAAATATTTGTGGTAGCATTTGTTGCTACAGCAAAGAACTGAAGACTGAGGGTGTGTTCATCCATTAGAGAATGACTGAAAACATGGTATATGAAAGGAAGAGAGTGTTGCTGCACAGTACGGAGTTATAAAAGGAAGTGAAATCTAGGAAGGCATATGAGCTGACAGATTAAAGCACAATTACATACACTGACAGCAATGTGGTAAAGAGAAATTCCTCCAAAAGACTTGAGACTCTGGTCAATGCAATGATGAATCAATGAGTCCAGAAGACTAGTAATGAAGCAGGCCTCCATCCTCTTGGTACAGACTATAATTGCAGAATCATACTGTCTTTAGTGATAACAGATGTGTGATTCCCCCCTCTCTTCTATTACCTTAGTCTGTTAGAATGGGGGCGGATTACGTTTTCTTCAGGGTGGATTAGAAGGAAGGATATGAATATTTGGGGGGCAAGTGTAACAAGAAGATACTGATTCCAAAAATAAAAAAAAATGAGCTACAAAACATTTAATTTAAATTTAAATTTAAGAACATCCAGCAAAGAAGAGAATCAAGTTCAGAAAAGGGACATAGACATATGTAAGCCACACAAAATAAATACATACTTTGAAATTACCCAAACTACATATAATAGAGATTCATGTTTCATACACAATTCTCTTTTTCCTCTTTATTCTATCGTTGATAGAAATAGTCATATTGGTTGATGTTTGTCAAATTCTTAGTTAAAGAGACCAAAAATAATTTCATCTTACTAGATTTGACCTAATAACTTTACCATGTGAGATCTTTTGGCATCTGACTGTTAGAAGTGTTAACTGTCTTGGAAAAACATGCCATCTATGCCTAAGTCACTGAGGTATGACTACGACTTCAGTCTTGTCTTTCATCTCCTTGTAAATCCATCTGAACGTATTACTTTCTAGCCACTTTCTTCACTCATTTTGGAAAGGACCGCATGGGAAACTTGGTCAAATGATTGGCTACAATCTAGAGAAAGGATAGCTCCAGCATTCCCCTTCCTGAGCAGTCTAATGACCCCGAGAAGAAGGGAGATGAAATGCACTGTGTGTGACTTTGGGAAAGCTAACACCAGGCGCTGACACTTCCTGCTTTTCTAGCAGTTTTCTAGCCACTCCCTAAATAACATGCTCTATAATTTCTCAGCAACAGAGGTCACCCTCCTTATTCTCCATGTGCAGACTTCGCTCTCTTCCCTTTTGAGAAGATCAGGACACTCGCCCTCCTTTGGTCCTCTCCTGTGCTCCATGATTTTCCCCAAATCCTAGTTTGTGGCCTCACCAGTGACATCTGCCTTATTTTTCCCATCTTGAGAGCTCAACTGTGCCTCGTGCCCTGAAGTCGCCAAGGACAATCAGGTACCTCTCTTAACTGACGCATCTTCCTTTTGAGCAGCTATTTCAGTATAAAATGGATTCTCCTTAGTAAAGAAAACAAAAGTGCAGTAGGAGGGACTGCCTCTCTGCTCTCAGGTAGATTATACAGCTGGAGCCCTAGTCCCGATCCTTGTTTCTTCATCCTCTATTTCCACATTGAGATAAAATCTTTTAAGAAGTTTAAATTTAAGTTAAAATTTAAATTCAAGAATTTAAGTTAAAATTTAAAAGTGAGAGCCTTTTCTTCTGTTCATCCTCCCTCACAATCAAAGATATTCCAATGAAAAGAATGTAAAGGTATCCTCTAAACTGGTCAAAACAAGGAATATTGACCAGATGATGTGGGGTTGTGACGTTCTGTAGTGTCCTACTCTTCTTGACCCCATCAGGCATTTCACATGGCTTAAAATGGTCCTGCACTACAGAGGAAGAAAGCAGTCTCAGAGAGAAGGCAAGCAGGTGAGGGAGAGGGTGAACTAGCTGTCTCTATGTCTAGCTACTGATTAACATAGCCTCTCCCCTGGCATCAGAGGCCAGCTGGTCTTCTCTAGAGTCTTAAGTCTGCTTAGTGTTGCCTTCTTTCATGCCGTTCCCCTTGCCTTGGAAGCCCTTGTCTGCAGTCTCTGCAGAGTAGAATCCAAAACGCCTCTGAGAATGGTCCAATTCAGTCTCCCTTCCTTTGAATCGATCTAAAACTTAAATGTGCCTGTCTTTCTGTATTATGTGTGTCTATATACTAGAGTTGTTTGTAAGACTCTGCTAAGTTCTATCTCCTATACTCAATCCTAGGTGCACACACAGTATGTATCAATAAAGGATAGATGAGTGGAAAAAACAAAATCACTTAGAGATATCCCACTCTGGCCAGGGCTGCCCACAAGGGGAGGTCTCCTGGTAGAGTTTGGAGCAGGTCTGTGCAACCTGTGGCCCTCGGGCTCTGGAGCTGGATGCAATGAGTCCAAGGACTTCCTCTCCACATTTTCCTCTAAATTTGTCAGTGGCCAAACCTGAAATACTCTGGTAGGTAGCACAGGGCCCATGAACCACAGGTGGGGAAGGCCTGGGTTAGAGGCTCACGCTATGTTGGGGATCTGTTCAAGGGGAATTTTCTTCAGGTGTGAGTTGGCAGACGGAGTCCATAGGTGATCCTGTTCAAATCTGAACCTTTTGTTATCTTGTGAGAGGAAGCAACATGGCACAGTCACAGGGCAGGAAGAGATTTTTAGGTTGGCAGATCCACTTGTTGTGCATTTGGCATAAGTAACATGAAAGGATGTTCCAAACATACCATAATAAATGATAAACAAAAGGTCCTACCTGAGTTGGTGGAGAGAGATGTGCAGGCTGTGGAGCTTCTCCTTGCTCACAGTGGGCTGGGTATTGAGCAGCTCCTCTAGAAGGGAAGCAGGGACAGGGCAGGATGGAAGTTGAATGGGAGTCACAGGGAAGGATTTGATCTCTCCCTTCAGTTCCTTCCTCTGAAAAACAAAGGTGTTATTTGTGTTATTAGTGCCTACCGTTTAGAGACACAGAGAAAAACTGCAGGGGTGAAGGAGGGAGAGAGATAAAATAATGGTACATGTGTGCAAACCCAAGCTTTCTAAATGTGCACAATGTTACCCAGTTATTGACAGGAGGGCCCCCAAACTCAGCAAGTACAATGTTGGTGTTTTGATGGCCCCCAAGTTGTAGCTAATATTTGGATTGCATTTTCATGTTTGTAAAGCACTTGACATGTGGGAACTGATGGGGATTATATGAATTTGCCAAACTCATGATCATCAATATCATCTCCCTTAGATATGAACCAGTAGATGAGGATTTTCCATGAAGCACTTCTGGCATCATAAGCAACTGTTACTTGTACAATGGGTCATCAGGCTTCACCTTTATTTTACTGGGACATTTATTTCAGATGGATGAATTACAGCAATCATCCTCAAACGTATGGAAGTCCTCTAAAGACATAGCAGGAAGACCCCATACAGAGTGAGCCTTGGGCGTGCCATGGCCCAAAGCAAAGGATGCCTGGGACCTCTGGCCTCTGAACAGAAACATTCAGGAGCAGTTTTCTGGATTGGGTTTCATTCCAGATCTCCTGAGCAGGATAAATTCCAGAACCTGCCACTTGTTGGGGGCCTAAAGATCTTTCCATCACAACACCTCTTCCTCTTGGGACATTAACTAACTACAAACTGGCAGCTACAGAGGGAACATGATTCTGCTGGCTAAGGCTCTGCAGCATGACCACGTGACCTGTCCTGGGGAGGGTATTCTGCCCCATGAGGGAGCTCAGGTCAGGGGGCATTACCTTGCTCATCTTGCCTTGCTGCAGCTCAGCCTGAGCTTCTGCCAACTCCAGCTTCAACTGGGACACTTCCCGGTGGTGTTTTTCCTCCTGTGTCCTAAGGATGGACAGAAGAATATCAAGTAAAAATGGCATTTCTATGCTGATCTGCAACTGGTTTTGGCTATAAAGCAATCTATGTCCAGTCTAGAAGTGATGGCACCTGGTATTGTATTTTGCATCTTTCTTAATGTCATGTATACAAGACATACAGTGATGCTCCAGAGCACTAGAGATTTATGAGCACACAGACTCCAAAAAAACACTTAAGCACAGATGTTTGATAACTACATGTTTCTGATAAATCTGCCTGATGATCCTCACCTTGTGCTGTCTGCACTAGTCACAGACACCATATGTGTTTCAAGGGTGATTTACTGTACCCTTTCTAGTTACCCTCAAGTGTGCCACCAAGGCATTTTTATGCTGGCATAAACACTGCCTATCCCTTACATCAGCTAAAAGCTTCTTTTCGAAGTTGACCTAGAAAGGGAGCCAAACTGAACCTGAGCCCCTCCTATTCCTACCCATTCTTCCAGTGCTGATTAGAGATCAAGTCCAAGGGAAAACATGGTCTAACCAGGAAAGACTGCATTGGTAATGACCCAGACTGCATTGGCAATGACCCAGACATGAAAAGACATTGTGCCTGTGTCTCTGGCTTCTGGACCTCAGGAGATACTGGAATGTATTAATAATAATACCACGAATGGCTACATTTCTTCAACACCTACTATGGGCCAGGAACTGTGCAGAAGACTTTACAATGATCATCTCATATGATCGTCACAACAACCTTGTTGGAACAGATGCTATCAACATCCCCATCTTAAGAGTCGAGACAGCTGAGACAGACAGAGGGTGAAGGTTTAGAGCACTAAGTGCCTGAAGCCAGATTTGAATTCTGGAGTCGGAGCCCAGACAAGTCCCAGTGGGGCAATACTTACAGCAGCCTATGTGTGTCTGCCTGGAGATTCTTAGCCAGCTGCTCCTTGGCCTGCAGTTCTTTCTTCAGTTCAATGAGTTCCAAGGTGGCAGCTTTGTAATGCAGCTTGTTGTGAACGGCTTTGATCTTACTTGCTGCCACCTGTGGCAAGGGGAAGCAAGAGTCAGGCCAAGAAGCCTATTAAGTTGCATTTTCTGTGAAATGAACAGGCAAATAAGCAGACCTTTCTACTTCTGGTGTAGACAAAAAGGCCTTTCAATAGTACTCCTTGAAAGATGCTGAGAAAGCCTTTGACACTACCATCTCTGTGATATGTCTTTCCAGATCTGGCAACAACCAAAACCACATAGCCCCTGGTGAGAGCTGTTCTGAGATTCAGAGGCAGCAGGAGTAGCCACATCCACCCACATCCACCTGAGCAACCACATACCTGCTCCTTGAGGCTGTGAACATTGGCCTTCTCAGTCTTTAACGCCCTCATGAATGCCTGAATCCGCTGGTTGATTTGCTGGTCTTCCTCTACTTTTTTCTGGAGAACCACCTTGACCTAGACAACAGGAAGGCAGAGGGGTGGCACATTGTCCTGTCAAGTGTCTGGGAAACCACAGTTAGTGTAAAAAGTAGAACTAGTGTTGGGTGACAGCATTGCCACAACAGCAGACCTTAGAGTGGGGGCTGTATGCTCTTCTAGGCACTAGCTCCAAGCAGGACCATGCACATTCCAATGTGCCACTTAAAAGCAAGCCACAGAGTTTTGAGTTTCTGTGAAGAGACTAAAATACTTTTCCAGAGAAACTAGGTAAAAATGGACTACAGAGATTGCAGAATGTGGAGTATTTAGTGGTGTTTCTTAGCCTTCTCAAGCAAGCATGGTCTCTAGTGGGCTCCCTGGCCAAGTCCCTGATAAAGGCAGCCTGAGTGATAGGGGGCAGAGTCAAAATGACAGAGTAGAAAGAAGAAGCTGTGGAAGCGCCCCACATAGCCCATAAAGTACTTGCAAGTATGACTAAACAAATTCTGGAGCAGCAGAAACCATAAAAGGACAGAGAATTGCAGCCCAAGACAGCCTGGAAAGCCACCAGGAAAGTGTTATCACAGAAGATGCAGAGTAGCACATAGCCCAGGGTGGACGGCATGATGGGGCAGGGACGAGATATGGAAGAGGTTTCAGGGAGCCACCAGCTGCAGCATTTTCCAAATTGCTCAATCCACAAATGACAAAGACAGTTTCAAAGGTCATGAAAAAGCTCCTTTGCCAAGGAGAAAGGAATGTGGAATGCTTTACAAAGCAGAATTAGCCTAATGGAAAAGGAGGTTCAAAAGCTCACTGAAGAAAATAGTTGCATAATCATTAGAATGGAGCAGATGGAAGTGATTGAGTGTATGGGAAACCAAGAAATTACAAAACAAATCCAAAAGAATGAAAAAATAGTAGATAATTTGAAATATCTCACTGGAAAAACAACTGACCTGGAAAACAGATCCAGAAGAGACAATTTAAAACGTATGGACTACAGGAAATGCATGAACAAAAGAAGAGCCTAGACAGCATTTTTCATGAAATTATCGAGGAAAACTGCCTTGATATTCTAGAACCAGAGGGTAAAATAAAAAATTGAGAGAAACCACCAATCACTTCCTGAAAGAGATCCGAAAAGAGAAACTGCTAGGAATACTTCAGCCAAATTTCAGAGTTCCTAGGTCGAGGAGAAAGTGTTGCAAGCACCTAGAAAGAAACAATTCGAGTATGGTGGAAATACAGTCAGCATAACAGAAGATCTAACACCTTCTACATTAAGGGTCAAAGGGCTTGGAATATAATATTCCAGAATTCAAGAGAATTAGGATTAAAACCAAGAATCACCTAAAGGGCAAAACTGAGGATAATACTTCAGTGGAAAAAAAGTGGGTATTCGATGAAATAGAGGATTTTCAAGCCTTTTAGATGAAAAGACCAGAAATGAATAGAAAATCTGAATTTTAAACACAGGAATCAAGACAAACATGCAAAGGTAAACAGAAAACAGAAATCACAAGGCACATTCTAAAGTTCGAATCATTACATCCTTACATGGAAAGATAATATTTGTAACTCTTGAGACTTTTCTCAGTATTTGTGTAGCTGTCCAGATTGTGCCACACATACTCACACTTGTCTGGAGAGAGAGAGAGAGAGAGAGAGAGAGAGAGAGAGAGAGAGAGAGAGAGAGAGAGAGAGAGAGAGAACAGGGTGATATGAATAAGAAGGGATGATATCTATAGAAATAAAATTAATAGGTGAGATAGGAATATATTGGGAGGAGAAAGGGAGAAATGATATGGGGCAAATTATCTCACATAAAAGAGGTAAAAATATATTTTTTCAATTGAGAAGAAAAGGGAGGAAGTTGAGAGGGAAAAAGTGAAGCTTACTCTCTTTATATTAAGCTTCAGGAGGGAATAACATGCTCCCTCAATTTGGTATGAAAATCTATCTTACACTACAGGAAAGTAGAGGAGAAGGTGATAAGTGGGGTGTGGGGCGATGATAGAATGGGGGACAAATGAGCGCGGGGATATGTGGGGGGATGATAAAAGGAAGGGCAGATGGAAGGAGGGAGTAACTAGAAGTAAACTCTTTTGGGGAGAGACAAGGTCAAAAGAGAGAATAGAATAAATAGGGGGCAGGATGGATGGAGGGAAATATAGTTAGTCTTACACAGCATGACTATTATGGAAGTCTTTTGCAAAACTATACACATATAGCCTATATTGAATTGCTTTCCTTCTCAGTGTGGATGGCTGGGGAAGGAGGAAGGGAGAGAAGATGGAACTCAAAGCTTTAGGAAGGAATGTTGAGAACTGTTTGGCATATAACTGGGAAATAAGAAATATAGTTAATGTTATATAGAAATCTATCTTGCCCTACCAGAAAAGAGAGAAGATGGGGATAAGTGAAGGGAGGGGTGCGATAGAAGGGAGGGCATATTGAGGGAAAGGGCAATCAGAATACCAAGTATTATGGGATGGGGGAGGGGAGAGATGAGGAGAAAATTTGGAACTCAAAAGATTGTGGAAATGAATGTTGACAACTAAAATTAATAAATAAACTTAAAAAAAATACATGTGTAGTGCAATTTTTCCCAGAAGAAATTTCCAAACTACGGAGCTAAGAAAAGACCTTTAGCAATGGCCAAGACAATAGCACCTTTCTAAGTAAAATAAAAAGAAGAAGAAGAAGAAACAAAGAAGGAAACAAACTCATGAGTCACTCATCTTGTTGATTTAGTCCCGGAGGTTAAAGTTGTGCCTTAATAAAACCTTGTTGAGTAAAATTACCATATATACTATAACCTTATGAAACAAGGAAAAACGTTCTCGTTTTCACTGTGGAAATTCTATCTCCACAAGGATAGATAGGAAGAAATAGTAATTCTACTCATGCCTCACAGTCAAATTGTTTCCCTCCAAACTATTCTTAAAGAAAAATGTGTTTTGATTTGAAGATCCAGGTGAACCAACCCACTAGCATAAAGCTCCAAATACCTTCAGGTTCAACTCTACTAAATCGGCTTCTCTCTTCATTGAAGTCATTTCCAAGACATTGTTTTTCTCCTGAAGGGCTTCATTGGCCTGTTCCAAAATGTTAACCTTTTCCTGCTCCTGATGTAATTGCAGAGTCAAATTCTTATTGATATCCTTCAGGCGCTGTATTTGCCTTTTGAAGCCTCTTGGCTCTTGGAGCTGGGGAGAGATTACAGTACAGGCTCCCTGTGATCTGAGCTAGTTGGACACTTTAGTGAGTAAAATATTTTGATGAATACTTATCAGGCAGAGTAATGTTCCAGGCAATAGACCACACCAATAAAATATGTGACAGATGTACAGAAGTTGTATCCATAGAGTTGTACTCAACACGACATCTCAAGAAACCAGCTTCAACCATCACAAAACCCAATCACTAGCCTGTACATTATTGCAGTCCCCACAGTCACCAGCCCATCTTTCCTGCCATTTCTCACACTCCGTTTCTGCAGCATCCCTTAACATCTCCCCCAAGAAGAAGCAGAGACAACCACCTCATCTTCCAGGTCCATCACTTTCTCCTGGTACTCTTCCAGCCTGCCCTGCAGCTCCTCATGTTGGGTCTGCAGCTCGCTGAAGGACTGCTCCCGGATGTGCAGAGTGTCCTGGACCAGGGTGATCTGTCTCATGAGATCCAGGTTCTTCTGCTGCAAGGCATCCAATAGCGAGTCTCGCTGAGGCATAGTCACCTTTCCCTGTGAGAAATCAACTCCATAAGTCACCTCCATCCAACACAACAATTCCAGTGTTCACTTGTCCTTTCTTGGGCTGCTGTTTGATTGCTAATCATTTAATATCATGTAAACCTCGAGAAAGGGCAGAGCCTGAACTAATTGACTAGAGGTAGCCCCTTGGTCTCACAGATATCTCTTCTCTACTCTCTACTTCTCTACTCCCAGAATTCCCTTTACTCTGTCAACAAGGCAAGATGAAGTAGACCAGAGCATTCTGCTATTAATGACTACCAAGCACAAAGCTCCTCAAGAGAAGGCACTATCGTAAATATATATTTCATGGACATATGCTATGTTATGTCATTTTCATGGTAAAGAAAACAGATATCCTGGGTCATATTTCAATTAATTGTTTGTCTCCTCTCTTGTCTTACTGTATTTACCACTCATTCAGTTAAGAAAATTCTTTTGCATATTATGGTTAAACATTTATGGGAATCATAAATCTGAGTCCTGCATCAGGATTGTTCTAGCACGTGTTAAAGCCTTCTCATTCTTTTGAGCACACAATCCGAATTTACATTCCTGATCCTTAGATATGCATGTTCTCCATCTTTGGCCAGCCTGAAGGGAAGAAACAATGTGAATTAAATGCCACCTAGCCTGTTTGCCTCTTTTAACCCAACTTTCAGGCAAACAATGTTTAAAACACAAACCAAAAACAGACAAATATTTGAGTGCTGACTATCATGTCTTAGGAGTACACATCTCATGCCTAATTTTCTGGTTTTCTCAAACTAAATCTGTGGTCTTGTCAGTGTAGAGAATTGCATGTATATGAGCTAGGTCGAGCTCACTGGAAATGTGTATTACAGAATTTTCTGGGGAATACAGGAGTGAAGTGACTTCCTCAAGTTCACACAACCAGGAAGTGTCTGAGGTAAGATTGGAACTTAGGTGTTCCTGGGGCAGCTTGGTTGAACAAAATATAGAACCCTGGACTTCGAGTGATGAAGAAATGATTTCATATCTATCCACACACAGGTCTGCCAGAGTCTGACTCCAACATGAAAAGGGTTTTATTCTCTTTCTCCTGACACCATGAGGACACAGGTGGACTCATTGGATTGTGCCCATGCGAGCTTCACTACATGGCCATAGCAGTTGCCAGTCACACTTCTTTGTGGCTGATCTGTGGGAAAGCTGCTTCCCACTTTCCTACCCTATTGCTCTCTATGTTTTCAGGCTGTGGACTCTACTGTGCTCCCTGTATTGTAGCCATACATCAACACTGGAAGAATACTGGTATTCACAAAGGGTTCTTTGGATGGAGGAGAAAAGGTCCCCAAAACCAACCAATGATTTCTAAAGGAATAAGAATTAAAGGGTTAGAAAAAGGAATACACTGGGAGAAAGGGAAAGGGAAAGGTACAATGAGGTAAATTATCTCACAACAACGAATAAAGAATGAACTATAACAGTTGAGTGGAAGATGGAGGAGGTGGGAAACCTTAATCTTGAACCTTCACCGTGAATCTTATTCTCCTCTGTACTGACTCAAGCAAGGAATGGCACCAGAAGGAATAACTCAGTTATGTATAGAAATCCATCTCACACTGCTGGAAAATTGAAGGGGGAAGGGCTAGGAGAAGGGGGTGCTTCTCATTGAAGAGAGAGAAGTGGAGGCAGGAATCAGAAGCAGTTCATGTTCAAGGAGGGATAAATGTTACACAGACTCCTACAAGCTTGGTTATAAAAAGATGAAGGGGTCTTTTAGTCGTTACAGAAAACACTGGACTAGGTGGTGACGGGGGGATGGACACAGTCTATCTAAAAAGCCTGATTTTGGGGGAAGAGAAATTTCATAATTTGTTAGGTTTGGAAAGTTCTCGGGGAAATCCTTATTTGGTGGAGAGATTTTGAAAATCATACAAGATTTGGTTCTTTGAAATTTGGCATTGGAGTACCATGAATGAGGAAATTGAGTCTTAAGAAAATTTTGTTTTGGTGGAAGAACAAGAAAAGCATCCTTTAGAAAGAGTCATTTTTCTGTATTTGGGTCACCAAAGAGGAGAAATAACATACACTTTCATAAGAAAAATAAGGGTATAAAGGTTGCATGGTAATTTTAAATTGTGTCAAGATCAAGTTTATAGCAGAATTAACAAAAGACAGAAGATTTCTACATAAAGACGGCAAGAAGTTCCTTTTTTGAAGATGACTTAGATGAGCATGCAGATCAGAAATCTGCCTCAGACTGTGTCTCCCCCAACCCCTAGACTGCTGTGTGAGATGAGACTTCTAAATGTGCAATTATATTTTATCTTTTTCTTTTGGGTCTCTATATCTGTCCTTACCAAAGGGACTGCCCCTTTGACTTATTAATGCGTTGATCATCATCTTCTCTTTCCCTCTTTCTATATTTGTTGAGAACAATCTATTCTTGCTTAAAGGGGAGATGGATGGAAGGAAGGATGTGTATGGAAAAGAGAGTGAGATAGCATTCATCAGAATGGAGATAGATGTGGAAAAAAGATTTGAATACATAAAAGAGGATGAATTGGGAGGAATGAGTACAATTTTTCTCTCCACAGAAATTACGTAATATATGAAATGAAACCAAAAGGAATCCATACAGGCCAGAGAGTTTTGACTTGCAAGAAATACAGGAAAATAAACTAACTGTAGGAGACACTATCAACGTGAATTAGTACTAGATTATTTTCTAGCAGAGGAAGAGGGAAATTTGAGCAATATCATGGAGAAATCATTTCCCTAAGTTCAGAATAGCCCTCAGTAGAATGGGAGACATAAGGAAGGAGTTATGTTTCACAGAGAAGGTAACACACAAAGCAAAGGTCCAACTGGTCTGGAACTTGTTTTGAGGTTAGAAGGCAGCTAAGTAGAATAAATGTGAAGTGTAGCTTGGAATTCTCATGAATAAGAAGCTAACAAATGTTGATTTCTCTTCTAGGAAAGCTAAAGGTTCATTTTCACGGTCATCCCACACCTACAGGTATGGGAAGGGAGAACATGGTATTGGAAACTATACACCCTGTATTACCTAGTCAATGAGGTCCTAGGGGACAGACTTTGTAGTCAGGTAAAGGTTTTTAAGGCTTACTTTTGTTTCTGGAGGCTGTTCTATTCACCCCTCCAGAGTGTGAATAAGTTATTTCTCATGGTCTTGCCTCAGAAGCTGGTGTTTGGCTGAGGTCATCAATGGGCTGGGCCCGTTATCCCTGGGCCCAAATGTCAGCTACCCTTACAAGCCTAGCCCTCCATTGTCTTACCTCCAGGGAACCTTCAACTACTGCCCATTCTTCATGCTAGCAAAATGCTTTTTTATTGGTTTCTGCTGTCCTGATGCCAACTTATTGGTCACGCCCTTCAAGACCCTCCATAAATCCATTCTCCACTCACCCCAGACTACTGGAGCATGCCTAGATCCCTACCACAGTCTTTCTGAATATAAGACCCAACTTGCCTCCATGATAGTGCTCAGATTCCATCTGGAACTTATCACCAGGGTTCAGTTTCTAACTGGTCCATGTGTAAGTCACAAATGTACATGTCCCTAACCAGTCTACCCCAGATGGAAGACCTATAATCAACTTTTTCTCTGGCTGTCAAAGAAGGCTTGGTTCAGTTTATCTGGGAAGGGCAGGGGTTTGCTATTTCAGGTTCCGACCACCCCCAAACCTGAACACAATGACTTGCCCAAGGTCACATAGCAACGAAGAGTCCAGTGCAGGATTTCAACCTGGCTATTATTGCTTCTATAATGAAAAGTTTCTAACAGCACTTACATGCTGCTTTAAGGTTTACACAGCATTTTCTGGAGCTAATCTCCTTCTTTCCTCCACATATTCCTAGCACTTAGAAGCTATGACTGTTTTTGAACAGATTTTTCTTTGACATACTAGGAGATGGTGGCTGAGAGATCTCAGGGGCCCGTACCAGGTTGGAAGGGGGAGATGGGTCCTCCCACCCGGGAGGTTGCCTCGCCGCTTCTGGGCCAGCTGAAGAGAACCAGGCAGGCCTGGGCTGAAGCAGGCCCAGGGACCAGGGTGAGAGCCTCTCAAGTGACCCCCGAGGCAAGGAGACAAGAAAGGCGGGAAAGTCCTTGTGATTCTGAGTGTTGAGCCACTGGCAATCTGTTGTACTAAGGGCGCTACTCTGGGGAAGGGGGAAGGTAGGTCCCTGGGACCTCCATGGTCTCACCCGATCTGTGTTCCCTGAGTGCCAGGGATGGAGGGCACTGGGCCAGGCAAGGTAGCTGCTGCGTCCAGCGATGCCATGGCAGAACGCCCCGCTACACTGTTTCCAGATGTGCACGGCACAGCCGACCAGCAGCACGACAGCCAAAGCGCACAGCAGCTCCCAGACTAGTGTTGGCCACTCTCCTGGCCCCTTGTCCCACCAATTGGCCCCCCACCACCCCTCCTCCCACCGTAACGCCCCCAAATTTCCCATCCCCCACCACATAACACCCTGGAAGCACACTGCCTCCCACTAAGGCTTGTGCTCCCACTCAGTCTCCGGCCCCCTTGGCAGCTTCAGGGTCACCAGGGTACTTGAAGGACCTCCAATCCACCTCCTCTGTGGATCCTGAAGACAACTGAGGGCTCCCAGTGAACCGTGCACAAACGGGAACCAGGCAACCAACGAACGTTCCAAGTTCCCCAAGACACAGGCTCAACCTAGGCACTGGAATGCCAGAGCCTATATGCCCTTGAGCCCCTCCCCCTCAGTTCTAAGGATGGGGCATCTTAACTGATCTAATCACTCCTACCCCTTGAATGGATTGGAGACAGTTCTGCCCCACCCAGTCCAATGGACTCCACTGAACCAGCCCCAGTGTCCCCAGTCAACCACAACTACTAACCCCAGGGACCTGGCCACACAGGAGCCTCCTTCCCCACCCCAGGGGTCCCTCAGTCAACTGAGCCCCCCGGTGAATTCTCTAGGACCACCGAAGACAGGTCAGATCTGGTCAGATTTTCCCATGTCCTAACCCTCCTAAGGCATGATTACAATCTCTGTACACCTCCCTTGAGTCCAACTTGTTGACCCCCTCAGGGGTACCCAAGCAGGGTTCTGCAGCAGCAGTATCCTCATCAAGAACACCACCATCACTAGACAAAGGTGCTAGAGGAGGATGGAAGAAGCTCACATTTGGAAATGGGGACTCAGGGATGATTCCCTGGTCAGACCTCTCTTAATCAGGGTGCTTCTCTTTTCATTCCTTATTTATCCTCTATTATAGTTTGCTTTGCATATCGTTATTTGCATGTAGTCTCCTCTGGTAGAATGTGAGCTACATTCATGGCAGGCAATGTCTTTGGTCTTTTTTGTTTTCCCAGTACATCACCCATTGCATGCTGGGTCATCTCCAGTCATCCTGATGAACATTTGGTCACTGGACCCAGAAGGCTCAGCAGGAGAAAGGGAGGTTGGTGAGGCGGTACACCCTAACCTCGCTCAAAACATAGTCAACTGCAAGTCATGTCATCTTTACTCTGATGACATGGTCTTCTTCAAAAACTAAGGACAAACACAGACCTATGAGTAGACCTAGATGCTTGAATAGGGATGCAGCTAGCTGGGTACCTCAGTTCATCTTTTCGATTTTGTAGACCCCTACCTTCTCCTCTCCAAAGGAAGGTAAATTTGAATGGCCAGAGGGCCACCAATAAACGTGCGGTTAATTGGCTATATTTCTTTCTTTCTTTCTCTTTCTTTCTTTTTTTCTGTCTTTCTATCTTTCTTCCTTCCTTCCTTCCATTCTTTCTTTTCCTCTTTCTTCATTTCTCTCTTTTTTATTCCTTCCTTCCTTCCTTTCTGTCTCTCTGTCTGTCTGTCTGTCTTACTTTCTGTCTGTCTTTCACTTTCCTTCTTTTCTTGCTTCCTTCCCTCCTTCCTTAAATTCTTCCTTCTTTTCTTCTTTCTTTCCTTCCTTCCGTCTCTGTCTCTCTGTCTTTCTCTCTCTCTCTTCCCAAACCTTAAAGCAAGTACACTCATACATGGCACACCAATATGTCCCTGACCAAACTCCACTTAATATTTTTCTGAACCTTCTTGGTTTAAATGATTATCAGTAGTCACTGTTGCTCTTTCCCTCCAGTCGTATTTACTCATATTTTTTTCTTTTGATCATTACAATGGCCATTCCCTGATTATTTCTTAAAGAGTTCTATTCATTAAACATGCATAATCACTCTCTAAGAGAATTCCAGAATAGGACTTAGCAGAAAAAAACAACATCTCCCACTGCATCCCGGCCCATCTCCAGTTATCATGATTAATATCTGGTCACTGGATCCAGAAGGCTTAGGAGGAAAATACGAGGCTGGTGACCTTGCACAGCCCTCCCTCACTCAAAACAATGTCTAGTGCAAATCACGTTATCATTTCTCTGATGTCCTTCAGAGGCCTTGGAGTCCAAGTCCTTCCCAAACAAAGGAAGAATACAACAGACAGAGTTTCAATAGGAGCCTCAGTTGTGTGGAAGAAGGTGCAGTAAGACTGCCAAAGAGACTTAGGGGGATTCTGTTTTAGATAGCTTGATCTATGGCTGGCCAAGGTGGGAGAGTACCAACTCTTGGGAGCATCTTTAGAGCTAAGTAGATTAATGTTTGGTAGTATTCACTTGTCAATGCAAGTGATCCTGAGAGTTGCACTTAAGGACCTCATTTAAAGTTTATTCAATTTTTTTATGAAGATGTGACTAAGTATTTCATTTTCTCTCCTGTTGATCTGATCTATTTACATTTATATATATATATTCATGTCTTTCTCTAAAATTGTTTCATACATTGGCACGTTATTAAACATAATATCTCCTTTAAATTGCTTCAATTTTACATTAATTAGTTATAAAGATATCTTTACATTTTGTTTTTTACATATTTATCTTCAAATATATCCATCTCCCACGAAGAGACTTCCCTTAAAATAAAAGATTTTAGAATGTGTAGCACAACTAGCCAATACATCAAAAAGTTTTTACATTAAATCAATATTCCATACTGATAGACCCTTAATATTTCAAGGGAAGGAGGGAAATAAATTTTGATATCTCTTCTAAATGGATAAAGAGTTCATTAGACTTTCATAGCATTCAGTTAAATTTCTATAGAAGTTCTTGACATTCATACAGTTCAATGATTGTGGACCTTGTTGAAGTGGTTCTTCATATGTCAATTTCTATTTAATCTTGTGTCTTCCCATGTAAAGGAGGATGATCAGAGAGTTTATGAACGATGAGGTGGGGCATTTAGCCACATTCCTAGCCTAATTCCTCAGGCTTCTCAAAGAGGTTCAAGGCAAAGTCCTGGGTAACTGTGTCCTTCAGTTAGGCTGAGCAGAGAAGAAGTGGAACTTCTATCAGGGTAGTAGCTTACTCATGTAGTTGGAAGTGCATGTGTTCTCTGTGAGTGCTTGCAGAAGTGTCTGTGTTCTCTGGGAGTGTGCTGGACACTGTCTGACTTTCTTTTGGCCCTTCTATAGGCACCAAGAAAGGGCTTGTGTCCCCTCCACCATCTGTTGGGATGGTGCTGGGAGCAGTGAAGGACAAGGCAGCTGAACCTGCCTCTGCTGCTGCCTGAGTATCCCATGCCACTAGTGTGGCCTTTCAAAGCTCTCTAGATCCTTGGCTGACTGTGGACTCTACTGGAGTCAAGAAGCATGGGAGGTTTATGGGAGAAATCAGCATCACTCTGGAGGATCTCTTAGGTGAAACTGAAGTTTTTTTGGGAAAATCCGCTGGTCCACCGGGTGTCTCAGATCTGAGCCTATTTGTGATCATGGCCACAATGAGAAGTGTACACAGAACGGTAGCTGAGCCTACAGGGATTTCCATGATAACTGTCTCTGAAATAGAATCTCTGACTGTGGAGCTCATCATGGGGATGCTGGTAGACTCTGCTGATTTGCTGGTAACATCAGACTCCCTAAGCCCATGAAATGTGCTCCTGGAAGAGAATGCTACAATCAGAGGAGTTGGTTAGTTTATGTGGGCAGGTTTGGTGTTATTGTCACAGGGATATCCATTTTCTCTCAGTGGGATAATACCCAATCTCCTGAGCTACACTTTCCTCCCCCATGCACATCATGGGCACTTCCTCCCGTAGAGCACTCTCATCAGCCCTGCTCAGGCCTTGAACCTATGCTCTAGCCATTTCTTTTCGAGCCTCCTTACTTCCTTGATGCCCACACAAAAGACTAGTCTTGAAGGATTCAAGCTTAGTCTCCAGAAATTCAGCCCTGGTCTACCATGGTCCCCATAGGTGCATCACTCTCCTCATATATTTTTTCATCGAATCCAAGCTCATGCTTCATCTCACTCTCTCCTTTACCGTACACGGGTACACTTTCATCCCCCAGATCCTCTCCAGGTCTGGAAATTTGACCCAATCCTCTCTCTCATACTTCTCTAATGTCATGTGTCCATGTACTCCACTTGTTCCCCAGGTACCATTCCTTCATGATGAGGCACTCAGTTGCCTCTCACTGGTTACCACTCCTTTCTAGGCCTTGTCTCCCCCATTAGATGCAAATTCCTTGAAGGCTGGCTGCCTGAGGAGCTCCATTTCACACTGTTTCCCTATCTTTGCTGATATAAGCTGTGACCTTTGACAATGCAGAGATAAAGTTCCCAATAAGGCCAGTGCAGACTGCTAGGGCAGTTTGACCATCCAGGGTAGAAATGCTTTTGACTTTCAAGCCCGTGGGTAGTTTTCTGTGGTGCTGGAACAGTGACTTCAGCAAGCATTTTGAAAAGAAAAGTAGCAGCACTGGTGCCTCTTTCAAGCAATTGCTCCCTTGGCCCAGTGGATAGTGCTTGGTCAGAGGGTGTCCACAGGACTAGTGCCATGTGTTATGGGGTTTTCTGAAGGGCAAAACAAGGTGGGATGGGTCCTGCTGGGTTGTGTCCGTGAGATGGCACCTTTGGAATCCTGGTCCTCCTCCAGCCCTGAGATCAGAGTGAAATCTGATAGAGTAACTGTGTTAGTGACCTTGATTGCAGTACAAGACAATGGATGCTTTGTGTCAATCTCCCATGGGGCTTTGGTGATTTTAAATGAACTTTGAATTTCAAAGAGTATGGTCTGGGTCACAGCAGACACACTTGAACCTCATCTCATATGGACAGGAGTCACTGTAGTTCCCCCTCCTACCCACTGCCAAGTGGAAGAAGGGTATATATCTCTGGCAGTCAGAATGACCTCAGTACTTTTTGGAGTCTCCTCTGCAATTGTAGGAGGAGGTATGGCTGAGCTCAATTCAGCTGCTGTGTTGAGCCCTGGAGGAATTGAGTTGATACTTGTTATTGTCCTGCATGTAATCATGCTCTCTGTAGTCAGAGGAACCTCTGAGCTCCCTTCTGTCTGCTTGTGAAACAATATGAGCCTCAGTCACCACAAAAGTTGAGCCTGCCATGGTGATCAATGAACCTCCAGGATTAGTGTTTGAGAACAGTTGATCTTCAGTAGAAGTGGTAGTCTATGGTTCAGTTGTGCTTTTCTCTGACACTCTACTTGGAATCTTGGGGCTGAGAGTGATCACAGGACAGAGAGGGCCAATATCTGGGATTTTGGTGATAAAGGTGATATCCGGCCTTGGGACAGTTGAGCTGATGTTCCCCGTGGTGAGATAACTGGCTTCAGCTTCAGTAGATGAGGGGGAAACTGTGCTTTGTCCAGGGAAAACCATGCAAGTGGTGCTGGTAGTAAGAAGCAGTGCTGAGTTCACTTGAGATTCTGTGCTGTGCCCTGTAAGAGTCATAGCGATATCCCCAGCCTTCTTCTTCAATGGAGACTGGAGATTTTTTGTTGCAATCACCAGTGGAAGTAAGCCACGAGTGGTACCTAACCCCCTTGGTACTTCTCCCATAAAAGCAGCTGAGGACATAGGAGATACAGGTAAAGGAGAGTGATCAGTGAAGCACCTGTGCTACTTTCTCCCACTGTACCCAGAAGCTCTTGGTTGGGAGGGGACTCGAGATAAAAAGACACCATATCTGTGACCCTGCTGCTGAGGATGACACTTGGGCTTTCAGTTCCAGGAATATTTAAGGTCATAGCCTTAGACTTATAAGTATCCTCAGAGATGGTGACTGTAGACAAAGGAGAGAAGGTCTGGGGCAAAGTAGACATAATATCTACCAATCCTGTTGACATATGTGGCTTCAGTAGAGGTCAAGAACCAGGGAACCTCTGTTTTTATTTCAGGCAGAGCCCCAGCAATGCTGGTGATGGAGATAGCAGGTGCTGGTGAAGTGAATACCAAGGATGAGTCTGATTCTCCTTCAAGCCTGACCCCGGACGTACTTGGAGAGTGGCAAGGAGTACTGTAGCCAGCTAACTCTGCCCTAGACCCTCACAAAGGAGTTGAGATGTAGTGAGCTGTACTCTCAGCCAGAAGAAACATCCCCGGGATGAGTGTGCCAGCCTGTGATGCTGCAGTGCTACATGATCTGATGGTCTCCCACACTGATGTGCTACTAGAGGCCAAACTGCCATGTCAATGTCCACTGTCACCTAGTTCTGAAGTCATTCATTGGTGCAACAGAGGGAGTGCCTCCTTCAGGGGGTGTGAAATCTGTCCTGTTGGACAAGTGCCTGTTAGAAATCTTGAATTTGGTGTCTTGTACACATCTGAAATGCAACACATCCAAAATTCTACTCATTGCCCCTCCCTGTAAACCTTCATTTTATCTCAGTTTCTCAATTTCAGGCTATCACCATCTTCCTAATCACCCATGCTCACAGTTCAAGATTACTCTCTTTCACTCCCAATCCCATGTCTAATCTGGTGATAAGGAATACAGATTTTGCTCTCCTGACACCTCTGCTATATGCTCCTTCACTCCTGTGACCCTATCATCATCCTGGTGCAAGCCCACATTACCTCATTCCTGGACTATTGCATTAGCCTTCTGGTGGGTTTTCTTGTCATAAGACACTCTTGTCCATCCTCTACTCAGCCACCAAAATGATTTTCCTAAAGCCCACGTCTCCCCATGCCATTTTACCATTGAATGAAATACAATGGCTTTCTCTTACCCCCAAGAATCAAATAGAAAGTGCTGGTTGGCATTCAGAGTCATTCACAGGCTGCCCCCCCTTTTATTTGCCAATCCTCTTGTAGTGACACTGGCCTTCTTGCTCTTCCTTGCATTGCCTCACCATCTCCCAACTTAGCACATTTTCGCCGACTGTCTTCCATCCCTGGAGTCCTTTCCCTCCTCATTTTACTAACTTCCTTCAAGCCCCTGTTAAGATTCCCCCCTTCCTGTAGAAAGGTATTCCTTTCCTGTCTATAGGAAGGTGTGATCTTAATAGACATGATGCCCTTGATTCTTACGGGATCACTATTAATTCTAGTGTCCTTCTTTTATTGATAATCTCCAATTTATCAGGTATTTACCTCATCCTCCCACAGGACTTGTCAAGAGGCCAGCTCTCAGCTCATCAGGAGAGACATCCCTGATGCAATTTCACTGGGCTCTGAGAGAGCTGTGTGGCCTGTTGGAGTAGCTCTCACGCTAGGGTCCTGGTGGAGAAGGCAGAATCAGCACTGCATGTAGCCACTGGTGTAACAGAAACAGTATACTTCTCAAAAGCTGTGGGCTATGTAGGTTCAGTCGCAAGTGATACAAGTGGGATTCTCTGAGCTCATCACACTTCTTTCAGAGAGTGAAAAGAAAGTCCTGGAGTAACTGGTCTCTTCACTGAGGCTGGGCAGACAAGAGTTGGAGATCATATAAAGCCATTCAAGTTACTCCTTGACCTGTGGGCTGCTTGTCTTAGAGTATCATGTGGTCTATAGGAAATTGTTGCCCACTCTTTTACACTCCATTGACTTTTCTATAGACACCAAGAAAGTTCGTGTGTCTCTTCCAGGAGATGTTGGCATGATTCTGGGAGCAATGGAGGACAGGGCACTGACCCTGACTGTGTTACTGTCTAGGGCAGGCATCCTACTTTTCTGGGGTGATTCACATCATAGACATATCTGGGTTTGGCCCAACTCCCATGGCACTGATGGATGTAGGATTTGAAGGTAGAGAAAAAAATGGGCCTGATTTCAATTCCTGTTATTCAGACAGAGACATGGGTAGAATCAAATCCAGTGGGCCATGGAGCCTGGGTGGTAGTGGGACTCTTCCTAGGGGATATTTCTGATAGAAGCATGTCCAAAGGGAATGCAGAAAACATTGTCCTGGCTGTACTTATCTTTAAAAGGACTGCTGGAGATTGAGCTGACTATGGCCTCTATTGGAGGCAAGGAAAGTATTGGGCTTTCAGCAAGCCCAAGGCATCTCCAGCCAATGTTTCATGTGATATTGAGGCTTCTGTGAAAGAGTACATGATTATTCTCTGTTTTGTGGGCCTGAAACCAACTGTAATGGTGGCCACAGTGAGAAGGTGGAGCTTCAATGGCTCTTGTACCTGGAGTTGTCTCCATGATGATCATCTCTGTTGCAGTGACAGAAATGGTATCTCTCTCAATAGAGACAATCTTGGGGATGCTGGTGGACCCTGTTTAGTCTCTTCCAAAGTCGGATCCACTGACATTATCCAATGTCACTATTCTTGAGTTGGAGAATTCTGTGCTCATGTAAGTTAGTTGGAGTTGGCAGTTGGTTGAAGTGTGCCTAAGTGTTGAAGGACAAATTTTGGCCTCATTTAGACAGATTTTTATTGCCTCTTAACATGGCGCCTTCTATATTCAAGACATCTCCCAAACCACTGCCTCACTTTCCCCTGCATTCATTAGTTGAGCTTCAGTTCCTGGATAAGCCTTACCTATGGTGTAAGGATTCCATCAGAGACTGCTATACACTGCTATGCTAACCTTAGTGTGGCCACGTTTGTCTCTGAGCCCCATGTAAGTGAACCAATCCCATGACAAGATTCATTTTTGACTCATGCAGATCCCAGGACGACTTGCAGAACAGAGATAAGAAGAGAAGGTACTGATCCTTACTTGCAATTTTATTGATATCTGTGGCAGAGGAATGAATTAGGATAGACAGTTAGACCCGGGGGCAGCTAGATTGCTCAGTGGGATAGAGCACTGGTTCTGAAATCAGGAGGACCTGAGTGAAATCCAGCCTCAGATATTTGACACTGGCCATGTGACCCTGGCAAAGACACTTAACCCCAACTCTCTTGCAAAAAGATAAAAATGAAAATTAAGCTCAGATTAACTGACTGATTGATACTTGCCCAAGCCGTTACCCACAGTTCTCCAAAGTTGCTATTACCCTACAGGCTTCACTGGAGAAAGCAATTAGACAGGAAAATCTGGGTACCACATTTCAGGAAGTATGTCAAAGGAATATGATTTAATATACACTACTAACGCTTATCCTTGTGAGGCTTTGGTCAAAGGTTCACATCTACTTTAGAGTTTTCTCTACTTTAAAATATTTGTACTAGACAACTAAATTCCCTTCAAGTCCTAATAATATGAGTCCATAAGGGCAAGCAGAATGGTGAATTGTTGGCCAAGTAAAGATGTTTGCCATTCCAGTCATGGCAAGAGATATGACTTCAGATGTAGCAGAAGATGAGGTGCTGTCAGTTCTTTCTCCTATATGAGTCACAGAGCTACTGCTGCTAAAAGTAGCATGACTTGCCACTGTTGATACAGGACACAAGACTGTTTTTGCTCCAAGCCTGAACCCCAGGGAAAGGAGGGTGTAGTGTAGAGTGGAATTGCCATCTGGCCTGGTGCTAGACACTCCAGCATGACTTGCCTTGAGGTCAGCTGAGGTCTCAGCAGGAAAAGATGCCCTGGCACCATTGCTCCCCATCCCCGACTCATCTCAAATGAACGGGTGCTTATGGAAGCCATATAACTAGCCAGCTGTCTGTTTGCAAGAGTGATGAAAAACCTAGGATCTCTTCTAACACTAGGAGGAAAAGATGTTTCTCCAGTCACTGGTCCAACTGATCTGGCTGCCCTCTCAGAATGCAAGGTCTCCCTGTGTTCAGAGGTAGGAGGTAGAGTTTGTGTTGTCAGGGCTCTTGTCGTGAGAGGAGAGGGGATAGCTTGAGAAAGGTTGGCTCCTTGTCTTACATCATGGGAGCCAACAGTGGATGTTGTCTCTGGCCTGGTAAAAGTTGGCGATCTCACTGAATGTGTTTGATATTTGAGAGTTGTGTGGTGTTTGAGTGTACATTCCAGAAAGAAAACAGACAGTGTTATAGGCCCAGATATCCCTTGGTAGGTGCCAAGGAAGAACATGTGTTGGGATGATCCTTATAGCACGATGGTGCTGGGCAGCTGAGCCAGACTCTCTTCAAGTCTAGGAGTCTGACTTCGGTGGGGTAGTGACCTCACCTTGTACTGGATTCAGTGCTGGGTTTTCTCCTGGTTCTTTGCCATGGAAAGTTGAAAGAGAGAAGGACATGGAGGCAGGAGGACTGGTGCCCATCCCTAAAGCTGAGGCAGTTGTGCAGAGGATATCTGGTCGAATTGTCATAAATATTGATCCCATACTGGTTTTCTCCATGGTAATTGTACGTGCTTTAGACAGGATGATTGGGAGAAGAGAAGGAATTCTCCCAGGGACGCTGGTCTGTAATGGAGTGCTTGACTCAGAGGTAGTTGTTGTTTCATCTGAAGTCAAGGTGAACAACAGACTCCTGGTTGCCATGTTCCCTCCTGCAGATGTCTTGGGTACAGCAGGGGTTCTCGTTGAAGAAGAGGTTGATTGTGTGTGAGGGTGTCTTGATTTACTGGCCAGTTGTCTCAGTGGGAACATGGTGGCTGGTGGACTGAAGTGAAGGAAGTACCTCCATGGCAACTGACTCTGTTGGAGCATTTGACAAAGAGGGTGATCTCAAAGATGGTGTTCAGCCCTGAAAAGTCACAAGTTTGAGGAGATGAGCCTCCTGCCTGGGTTCTTTTTCTAGGGAATTCTGTGATTGAGTAGTTGATTGGCACATGTGAAGGCTGCAGGGAAGCAAAGACAGCAGGCTATTCATCCCCATTTCTCCTCAATAATGCAATTCCATCTTAGGGAGACCACCCCTACCACTTCACTTTCTCCTTCAATGCCTAACATAAACACATTTTCCCTGATATGTGTAAGTTAATCCACCAAAGGGGCTCACTGGGGACCATGACTAATACTACTCTGGGGTACAGCGTGCAATATCTAGCTGGCCTAAATCCAGCCCCATTCTTCCCACTACCCAAGCCTCACTAGAGCTCTTACCTAGGAACCCTAACCTCTGGCGCAGGCCCCTCATATCATTCTCTTACTGGTCCCCGTGCCTATGGTCCCTCTCCTAAGCTCACCTCGGTGCCCCTCTTCTATTCAGTTAAGATGCTCTCTGACTTCCCTCCTTGCCATGTAAACATGACTCTTCGCCACCTAAATTCTGCCACCTTCTTTACTTAACTTAGTTCTAGCCAAGTCATCCCTCTGCTTCCCTCCAGCCTCACCTGTTATGCTGGCCCTGTCCCACCTAAGCATCAGACTTTGCTCCTTTCTCTTCAACTCTGCTTCCAAACCTCCTCCTCTCCTACCCCAATGAGCTCTGATTCCTTTACTCCTCAATTGTCTCCCTCTACTGTTCACTCTCACCTCTTTTTTTCATCCTGACTCCTTATTAAACCAATTCATTTCCACACTGTAGCCCACTCCTGTATCCCTAGCCCCTTCATCATTTCCTCCCTTATTCCCTTTCAAAACTCAGCCTTCGATCAGTCCCCCCCTTTCCCACTATGCATACTACACATATGCTACAAGATGAAGTTGGAGAAAGTCACACAATCGTTCTGACTAGGTCCACGACAAATTGGTAACACCACGTCAACCGGGCCCTCACTGCTCTAGGCAAACCTTCTATACCTCCCTCATCAGCTCACTCTTCTTCTCTCCACAGTGAATCTTACAAACCTACTCATCCCTCCTCAAACGTCCTATGGTTCTCCCTCCCCTTCCACTCTCTCTGCTGAGAACTTCACCTCATACTGTACAGAAAATATTGAGAGCTTTCCCCATGAGCTCCTCATTCACGTGTCTTCTGCCCCTCTTTCCTGTCTTCTCACCAAGTCTAACACCTGAAAAGGGGGAATTCTTTCCATCTCATCTCCACCAACAGTTTATCCCACTCTACCATCTGTCTCCACCTCCTATTTTCAGTCTTTCACTCCTGCTCTTTCTCTGCTGCTTACAAATATATCCTCATCTCCCCCTTCCAAGAAAACCCCTCACTTGATCCTACCATCCCTTCTAACTCTCATCTTCTCTCTTTTCTGTCCTCTGTGGCTAAACTCCATGGAAAGGCCACTACAAAAGACCCTTCCACCATTCTCTCTTTTTAAGCCTTCACCATCCTGCTATGACCTCACTACGACACAAAAACTACTTTCTCCAAAGTTATCAGGGATCTCTTCGTTGCCAAATTCAGCAGCCTTTTCTCAGTCCTCATTATTCTTGACCACTCTGAAGCCTCTGAACCCCAGGACCATTCTCTCCTCCTTGATACCCTCTCTTCTACAAGTTTTCAAGGTTCTTTTCTAACGTCTCTGATTGCTCCATCTCAGGTTCCTGGGTTGGTTCCTCCTCCAAACATGGGTGACTCTCAAGGTTCTATCCTGGGCCCTCTTCTCTATACACTTTCACTGAGTGATCTGATCAACTCCCATAAATTCAATTATCATCTGTATGCTGATGGTTCCCAACTCTAACTTTCCTGCCCCAATCTTTCTACTGATCTTGTGTCTCTGCGTTTCAGATATCTCAACCTGAATATCAAGTAGACACATGAAACTCACCATGTCCACAACTGAACTCATTGTCTTTATCCTTAAACCATTTTCCACTACTCCTTTCTGTACCCCTGTAACAAATAAGACCACAGTCTAGTCCACTAATCCTGGATGCTTCACAATCTCTCAATCCCTATAGTCAAAGTGTTACCATAGCCTGACAATCTCACTGTTGCAACATCTCTTCTACAAGTCTTTTCTCCTGTGGTACTTGGTGAAGGGCTAATCATCTCACATGGATTATTGCAATACTTTGCAGGAATATGTGCTGTCTCTGAAGTCTGCTCACGTCTCTCTCCACTCCAATCTAACCTCCACTCAGCCATTCCAGTGTTTTTCCTAAAAAAATGGTCCTATATTTTCACATAAACTGCTTCCCACTTGCCCACTTAATAATCTCCAATGGCTCCTTTTCACTTCCAGGATTCAATACAAAATGCTGTATGACCTTAAGCCCCGCATAACCTAGGACCCTCCTAACTTGCTGGTATTCACACACCTTACCTCTCAACTCATAGTCTTGTATCTAGTGATGCTGGTCTCCTGGATGTTTCATCACACAGACCCTCAACTACCCAATTCTAGGCATTTTTTCTGGCTGCCCCCCATACTTAGAACTCTGCCCTCCCTCCCCCCCACCACTCTACCTTACGAACCTCCCTGACTTCCTTTTATGTCCCAGCCAACATGTCATCTTTTACTGGAAGCCTTTCTCAGTCTCTTCCCTCTGTTGATTATGTTCTACTTACCCTGTATAGAGATTGTTAGTACATGTTTCTTTGCTTCTTGTCTCCTTTACATTGTAATCAGGGTCTGTCATTTGTTTTCACATCCCCAGAGCTTAGCAGGGGACTAGCACATGGGAGGATTTCAATAAATGTCTATTTACTAACAGAGTCAGGGCAGGCACTGGGATGAGTGATGTGGATACAAAGAAGGGAAAGAAAGAGCCTGTGCTCCAAAACTTTCCAGGCCAATGGGGAAGACAACGTACTGTGTAGGGTACAGAGACGCTTAGCAATGAATGAGAGACTCAGAGATATTAGCAAAGAAAACAGTTCGTTTATTGACTTTCTCAAGAAAGGGTTCCCTCAGAGTGCTGGAACCTAAGAGAGCTGAGGTGTGTTCAGCTCAGCAGATTAAAACTTCTAACAACAATCCTCTCCTCACTAACCCCCTTCCTCAGGGCTCATTGGTGCAAGCCCTGAGGGTACAATTCACAGCAATCTACGCTAGCCACAGAGAACAAAGACAGTTGCACAAACTTGCCTGGAGACAAGGACAGGAGGGAGGTTGCGGGGGAGCGGTGTTATTTCTCCTAGCTATGTGCCTATAACATGGTGGGGTGGGGGAAGTCTGGGAAAGTACATAATATATTGAGATATTTCTTTACAAGTCAACAGGACAAGAAAAAATTGACTCTCTGAGGAGGCCTGCTTCACTTCTGAGAAATCCTCAGAGATCATCTCTCACAACACTAACCACTCTTTACAGATGAGCTCTCAGGCAATGAGAAGCCATTGCATACTGTGGAGAAGGTGAGGGCAATGGTGACTGTGAAGCCTTGGAAAGTAAATGTTTGAAGGATTTGAGGAGGCTGCTGCCTTTACAGCAGCAGCAGCTACTTCTGGGCCTATCAGCACACAGACTGAACATTTGAAAGTTGCCTCCCTGAACTTCCAGGATCCAAGATGGCAGAGCACATTGTAAGTGCTGTCACCATGCCTTGTTGATCTTGAAAATTCCAGAGAATATTGGCCCAGGATATATCGAGGAGAAGTGGAACGAGTAGAAGGGATACACCAGTCTTTTAGCTGGGGAGACTGGGGAGATGAACAGGAAGGGTCCTTCTTGCTGTGTCTTAAGGGGACCAGTGTTGGACATGAGACATCTCAGAAAACCTCACGTCATCATATCTTATAGCACAATAGAATTCCATTATGTTCATACACCACAACTTGTTCATCCATTCCCCATTTGATGTGTGTCCCCTCCATCTCCAGTTCTGAGTCAACACAAAGAGAGCTGCTATAAATAATTTGGTACGTGTGGGACCTGTCCCTATTTTTTGTTCTCTTTAAGATAGAGTCCTAGAAAAGATACTGCTGGGTCATAGAGTAAGATCATTTTTGTAGCCCTTTGGTCATAGTTCCAAATTGCTCTCCAGAATGGTTGGATCACCTCACAGCTCTGCCAGCATTGAATTAGTGTTCCGGCTCTTCAAATCTTCTCCAATATTTATCATCTTCTTTTTTGTCAAGGTAGTCAATCTGACGCAAGTGATGTGGTACCCCAGAGTTGTTTTCATTTGTGTATCTCTAAACAATAGTGATTTAGAGCACTTTTTCTTATAAATACAGATAGTTTTATCTTCTTCCTCTGAAATCTGCCTGGTTATATCTTTTGACCAATTGTCAACTGGGAAATGACTTGTATTCTTGGACATTTGACTCAGCTCTCCATATATTTTAGAAATCATAATTTTAGAAATTTGGATAGGAGACAACAGTTACAAAAATGTTTTTCCCATTTTTCTGCTTCCCTCCTACTTTTGGTTGCTTTTGGTTTGCCTATGCAAAAGTTTTTCAATTTAATGTAATCAAAATTATTTGTATTGCACGTTACAGCCCAATGGCATGAGATGGAAAGAGAATTCCATTTGAAGGTACTGTATACATTATGAAATATTTGGGAGCCTACCTGCCAAAATAAACCTAGGAGCTGTGGGAACACAATCAGAGAACACTTTTCTCACAAATATACTGAGATCTAAACCACTGGGAAAACATCAGTTACTCCAGGGTAGCCTGAGCTAATGCACTAAAAATGATAATTCAACCTAAATTAATGTACTTTTTCAGTGCCATCCCAATCAACAACCAGATATTACTTTGAAGACCTAGACAACAATATCAAAATTCATCTGGAAATATAAAAGATCCAGAATATCAAGCTATGTAAGGAAAACAAATATTAGTCAAGCTGACGTGCTACAACAGATATTAAATCGCATTACAAAGCAGCAATCATCAAAACGACTTGGTCCTGTCTATGAAATAAAACAGCAGATCAGTGGAGTAGGTTAACTTCACAAGACACAGTAGTCAATGAGTACAGTAATCAACTGTTTGATAAACCCAAAGATGCCATCTTCTGTGATAAGAACTCACTGTTTGACAGAAGCTGCTAGAAAAACTGGAAAATAACAAGGAAAATTTGGACATATGACACCATATACCAACATAAAGTACAAATGGTTTTCCAATTTAGGTATAAAGGCTGATTGATTGCATAAACAAATTAGGGGTGTAAGAAATAGTTTATCTCTCAGATTATGGAGAATGCAGGATTTTATGACCAAACAAGAGATAGAGAACATTATGAAATGCAAGATGGATAATTTTGTTTCCATTAAATTGCAAGGATTTTGTACAAAGGTAAGTCATCCAAGATTAGGAGGGAAATAGAAAACTGGAAATAATTTTGAAAACTAGTGTCTGTGGTCAGGGACTCATTTTTAAAATAAATAGAGAACTTAGCCAAATTAACAAGAATACAATTCATTCCCCAACTGAATACTGGTCAAAGATATGAAGAGTGAATTTTCAGAGACAGAAATTAAAGCTACGTATATTCATAAGGAAAATGCTCTAAATCACTTTTGCGCAAAATGAGGCAAATAAACACAAGCTATGCCTATGAGATTCCCTAACATGACAAAACAGGAAAATGATCAATGTTGGATTAGATGCGAGTAATTTGGAAGACTAATTCGTTGTTGGTGGAACTCTAAGGTGATCTAACCATTCTGGAAAGCAATTTGGAACTATGACCAGAGATCTACCCCATCTTTTTCCTCTCCTTGTGTGGGACCTAAAGTCCTTCAGGACCTGCTGGGACAGGGGACCCAACTACCATTTAGCAAGTTTGGTGTTTCAGCCAGAGAGAGAAAGGCTGGTCCCACTGAAAGAGAAGTAATGTGCTTTTGCAAACAGCTGAGAAAGAAAGGTGATGGAAACAAAATAAAACCCTATCATACAGGCATTTTTTTGTTGGAAAGGTATACTAAAGAAAATAATAATTTTACTAAAAGCCTTACCAGTATGTCAGCTTCCCTAAATACTCCGTGTACCAGATTTTCTAGCAGCAGACTTCAACATGGCAATGAGTCAGAAGAACAAGAAAGACATTCCAAGTAATTTTGAAATTGTAAAAGGGGATTTTGCAACAATGAAATCGTTGTAATTTTACTATTTATAGACAACCAACTACATACGATGTATGTACTTGAAAAATAAAGTAAAAGGTCCGAAAGAAATGTTTTCTTCTCTGGAGGAAAAGAAAGCTTATTCAGATGCAAGGTCATTGTTTCATTACTGACTGGGTGTTGAAAGGGTGGTTCTGTTCCTTTCAGTCAAAGCTGGAATTTTCAAGTTCCCTAGAAGCAGCAGATGGGCAGGTAATGGAGAGGTCCATTAAGTAACATTCCATCCATGAGTCCATGAAGGCATCGATTCATGTATTTTGGTCTTGTGTTCTTCCATTTGGTGTTGAAGACTATCTATTTGTTGCTTTTTACAAAAGGAAACAGGTCAAAGGAATAAATACTATGTAAAACAAAACACAGGAACAGCAGAAAGAGCTATAATCATTTTCTACAACAACATTTAAAATATTAGCTTCCAAAGCAAGCAGAAAGCCCTTGTTAACAACTGGATGTGGCTGAATATAGACTTGGGTTCTCAACCTTCTACTGTATCTTAACATCAACTGGAACAAGATCGTACAGTTAACCATTTAAGAAAACCCAAAGTTAGATGAAAATGAAATTATACTTCAAAATTTTTTATCTGTTGAAAAGAGGAACATATGATAGGATTAGACATAAGAAACCCACAAAAAACTTATCCCTTCACCAATCACCACGAGAAACAAAATCAGCAGAGTCTAAGTAGCTTCATTAAGCGTAATCCATCAACCTGTGATGTTTCAAAATCTCACAAATATTCAAAGGAAACATGCATCCACTAAGGGATCAAAGGTTCTATCCGGAAACAATAGACAACACATACATCAGAAATGATGACTTGTGAAGACCTAGGCATCCACACTTGCCACCTCAAACTTTGACAAAAACACCCCTAAAGTGAATAAACTTAGGGCCTCTCAGCTAGCTTCTCCCTAAAGATCTGCTGGGATAGAGAACTGACCACGTCTTGAGAAAGCCCATTCCCCTTTGTGTCAGCTGGAATTTTGGTGACACTGCTAATTCTACTGTTTGGCATTCTGCTGCATGGGACTCTGCTCTCTTCCATGTGACTGCCTATCAAATACTTGAACACTGCCACAATTCCTGCAGATATCCTCTTTATCCAGCTACTCATGGCCTGCTCCTCCCTAAATAAGCTGGCAGGGCCTGAAGACCACCAATCATTATGACGACACTTTCTACTTTACCAATGAGCTTCATACTGCCTTTTGGATATGCATTTACTGGGATAAGGTACAGAGAGATGATTGCCTTCCTAGGTCTGGGTATGTTCATTTCTTATTTCAGCAAAGATCACTCTAGCTCTCTTGTCCGCCATATTACACTACTGACTCAACTGGAGCTTGGAGTGCCCTAAAAGGCCAGATTCTTTCAGGACAATCACTGCCTAATAATACCTGTCCCTGTAATTTATTAGTGAAGTAGATTTTTTGATCCTTAATTATTTTATTCTAGTTAATAATTTTATACTCCAAAGAGACCAAAGAAGAAGGAAAGGATTAATACATGCAAAATGTTTATGGTAGCATTTGTTGCTACAGCAAAGAACTGAAGACTGAGGGCATGTTCATCCATTACAGAATGACTGAAAACATGGCATATCAATGGAAGAGAACATTGCTTCACAGTATAGAGTTATAAAAGGGATAAAGTGCAATCTAGGATGACATATGAGCTGACAGATTGAAGCACTATTACATACACTGACAGCAATGTTGTAAAGAGAAATTCCTCCAAAAAACTTAAGACTCTGGCCAATGCAATGATGAATCAGTGACTCAGAAGACTAGTAATGAAGCAGGCCTCCATCCTCTTGGTACAGATTATAATTGCAGAATCATACTATTTTTAGCGATAACAGATGTGTGATTCCCCCTCCCTCCTATTATCTTAGTCTGTGAGAATGGGGACGGATTACGTTTGCTTCAGGGAGGATTAGAAGGAAGGATTAAATACTTGGGGGGCAAGTGTAACAAGAAGATACTGATGCCAAAAATAAAATAAAAATGAGGTACAAAACACATTTAAAAACATCCAGCAAAGAAGAGAATCAAGTTAAGAAAGGGGACACAGACATATGTAAGCCACATAAAATAAATACACTTTAAAATTACCCAAACTAAGTACAAAAGGGATTCATGGTTTCATACACAATTCTCTTTTCTCTCTTTTTTCTAACTTTGATAGATGTAGTCATTTTGGTTGATGTTTGTCAAATTCTTAATTAAAGAGACCAAAAATAATTTCATCTTACTAGATTTGACCTAATAATTTTACCATGTGAGATCTTTTGGCATCCTGACTGTTATAGCCGTTAACTGTTTTGGAAAAGCATGCCATCTATGCCTAAGTCACTGAGGTATGACTACGACTTGAGTCTGGTCTTTCATCTTCTTGTAAATCCATCTGAACGTATTACCTTCTAGCCATTTTCTTCACTCGCTTTGGAAAGGACTGCATGGGAAACTTGCCCAAATGACTGGCTACAATCTAGATAAAGGACAACTCCAGCATTCCCCTTCCTGAGCAGTCTAATGACTCTGAGAAGAAGGGAGATGAAATGAACTGGGTGTGACTTTGGGAAAGCTAACACCAGCCGCTGACACTTCCTGCTTTTCTAGCCATTTTCTAGCCACCCTCTGAATAGCATGATCTATAATTTCTCAGCAACAGAGGTGACCCTCCTTATTCTCCATGTGCAGACTTCGTTCTCTTTCCTTTGTAGAAGATCGGGACATTTGCCCTCCTTTGGTCCTCTCCCGTGCTCCATGATTTTCCCCAAATCCTAGTTTGTCGCCTCACCAGTGACATCTGCCTTGTTTTTCCCAGTACCTTAAGAGCTCAACTGTGCCTGGTGCCCTAAAGTTGCCAAAGGCAGTCAGGTACCTTTGTTAACTCAGGCATCTTCTTGTTGAACAACTATTTCAGTATAAAATGGATTCTGCTTAGTCAAGAAAACAAAAGTGCAGTAGGAGGGGCTGCCTCTTGGCTCTCAGGTAGATCATACAGCTGGAGCCCTAGTACCAAACCCTGTTTAATCTTCCTCTATTTCCACAATGAGATAAAATCCTCTAAGCAGTTTAAATTTAAAAATTTAAGTTAAAATTTAAAAGTGAGCCTTTTCTTCTGTTCATCCTCCCTCACAATCAAAGATATGCCAATTAAAAGAAATTAAAGGCATCCTCCAAACTGGTCAAAACAAGGAATATTGACCAACGATGTAGGGTTGTGACGTTCTGTCTTGTCCAACTCTTCTTGACTCCATCTGGCATTTCACATAGATTCAAATAGTCCTGAACTGTAGAGAAGAAAGCAGTCTCAGTGAGAAGGTTAACAGGTGAGGAAGAGGGTGACCCAGTTGTCTCTATGTCTGGCTACTGATTAAAGAAGCCTCTCTCCTGGTAGTAGAGGTCAGCTGGTCTTCTCTGGTGTCTTAGTTCTGTTTAGTCTTGCTTTCCTTCATGCTATTCCCCTTGCTTTGGAAGCCATTGTCTGCAGTCTCTGCAGAGGAGAACCCCAAACTCCTCTGAGAATGGTCCAATTCAGTCTCCCTTTCTTTGAATCCCTCTAAAACATAAATATACCTGTCTTTATCTATTAAATGTGTGTGTATACTAGATTCATTTGTAAGACTCTCCTAAGTTGTATCTCCTGTTTTCAATCCTGGGTGCACATACAGTATGTATCAATAAAGCACGGATGAGTGGAAAAACCAAAATCACTTAGAGATATCCCACTCTGGCCAGGGCTGCCACACAAGGGGAGGCCTCCTGGTAGGAGTTGGAGCAGACCTGTGCAAACTGTGGCCCTCGGGCCCTGGGGCTAGAAGCAGTGGGCCCCAGGACTTCCTTTTCATACAAAGGATGTTTTCCTCTACATTTTCCAGTGACCAAGCCTGAAATGTTCTGGTGGGCAGCACAGGGCCCACGGGATACAGGTTGGGAAGCCCTGGGCTAGAGGCTCACCCTGTGTTGCGGATTTGGTCAAGAGGAATTTTGTTCAGGTGTGAGTTGTCAGAGGGAGTCCATAGGTGATTCTATTCAAGTCAGAAACTTTTTTCATCTTGTGAGAGGTAGCAACATGGCATGGACACAAGGGAATGAAGAGTTTTTAGCCTGGCAGACCCACTTGTTGGGCATTTAGCATAAGTGACATGAAAGCATGTTCCAAACATATTTCCTTTTTTATAATGAATGATAAACAAATAGGTCCTACGTCAGTTGCTGGAGAGAGATGTGCAAGCTGTAGAGTTTATCTTTGTTGACAGCGGGTTGAGGATTGAGCAGCCCCTCTCGAAGGGAGGCAGGGACAGGGAGGAGTCACAGGAGTCATTGTTCTCTCCCTTCAGTTCCTTACTCTGAGTTATTCTTGTTAGTAGTGCCTAACTTTTAGAGACAGACAGACAGAGAGAGATGGAAAATAATGGCACACCTGGGGAAACCCAAGCTTTCTAAATGTGCATAATGTTTCCCAGTTATTGACAGGAGGGACTCCAAAATCAGCAACTGAAATGCCCGTGTTTGATGCCCCCCAAGTCGTAGCTAAGAATTACATTGGATTTTCATGTTTGTAAAGGACTTGACGTGTGGGAACTCCTGGGAATTATATTGATTTGTCAAGCTCATGATCAACAATATAACCCCTCTTACATATGAAGTAGTAAAGTTTTCCATGAAGGACCTTTCGCATCATAAGCAACTCTTTTTTATCCAGTGGATCATCAGGTTTCACCTTTATGTTACTGGTACATTTATTTCAGAGGGATGAAGTACAGCACTTCTCAAATTTATGAAAGTCCTCTAAAGATATAGCAGGAAGAGCCCATACAGAGTAAGCCTTGGGTGTGCTAAAGCCCAAAGCAAATGGAGACTGGGACCTTCGGCCTCTGACCAAAGATATTAAGGAGCAGCTTTCTGGGTTGGGTTACACTCACACCACTTCTCCTGAGCAGGATAAAGTCCAGAAGCTGCCACCTGTTGGGGCCCTAAAGATCTTTCCATCACAAAGCCTCTTCCTCTAGGGTCATTAACTAACTACAAACTGTCAGCTACAGAGGGAACATGATTCTGCTGGTCAAGGCTATGCAGCCTAACCACAAGGCCTGTTCTGGAGAGGGTCTTCTGTCCCATGATGGAGCTCAGGTCAGGGGGCATTACCTTGTTCATCTTGTCTTGCTGCAGCTCAGCCTGAGTTTCTGCCAACTCCAGCTTCAACTGGGACACTTCCTGTCGGTGTTTTCCCTCCTGCATCCTAGGGATGGACACAAGAATACCAAGCAAAAATATTATTTCTCTGCTGATCTACAACTTCTTTTGGCTATAAAAGTCTATATCCAGTCTAGAAACGACAGCACCTATCAGTATATTCTGCATCATTGTGTAAGTCATGTATAGAAGACATACAATAATGTCAGAGCACTGGGGATTTATGAGCACACAGATTCCAAGAAACAGGTAAGCACAGATGTCTGATGACTACATGTTTTTGATGAGCCTGCCTGATGATCTTCACTTGGTCCTGTCTGCTCTGCTCACAGACACCAGATCTGTTTTAAGGGTGATTTACTATGCCCTTTCTAGTTACCTTCAAGTATTGCCACCACGGCATTTTTATGCTGGCATGAACACTGTCTATCCCTTAAATCAGCTAAAATTTGCTTTTTGGAGTTGCCCCATAAAGGGAGCCAAACTGAAACTGAGCTTCTCCTCCTGATCATACCCATCCTCCCAGTGCTGGATAGAGATCAAGTCCAAGGGCAAGCATGGTCAAACCTGGAAAGTCTGCATTGGTAATGACCCAGACATGAAAAGACATTGTGCCTGTGTCTCTGGCATCTGGACCTCAGGAGATACAGAGATGTGTTAATAATAATACCATGAATGGCTACATTTGTTCAGTGCCTACCATGTACCAGGAACTGTGCAGGGCACTTTACAATGATCATCTCATATGATAACCACAACAATCCCATTGGAGTAAGTGCTATCAACATCCCCATCTTAAGAGTTGAGAAAGCCGAGGCAGACAGAGGTTTAAGGCTTAGTGCTCTAAGTTCCTAAAGACAGATTTGAACTCTGGTGTCAGACTCCAGATAATTCTCAGTGGGGCAATCCTCACAGCAGCCTGTGTGTGTCTGCTTGGAGCTTCATAGCTAGCTGCTCCTTGGCCTGCAGCTCCTTCTTAAATTCACTCACTCCCGAGGTGGTAGCTTTGAAATGATAGAGGTTGTATATGGCTTTGACATTGGGTGCTGTTGCCTGTGGCAGGGGAAGGTAAGAGTCAGGCTAAGAAGCCTATTAAATTTCATTTTTTGTGCAATGAACAGGCAAATAAGTAGAGCTTTTTACTTCTGGTGTAGACTAAAGGACCTTTCAACAGTACTCCTTGAAAGGCTTAGAAAGGCTTTGGCACTATCATCTCTGTAATATGTATTTCTAGATCTGGCAATGGTCAAGCCTACATGGCCTCTGGTGAGGGCTGGTCTGAGATTCAGAGGCAGCAGAAGCAGTCACATTCTCCCACATCCATCTGAGCACCCACATACCTGCTCCTTGAGGCTTTGAACATTGGCTTTCTCAGTCTTCACTGTCCTCTGCAACCCCTGAATAAACAGGCTGATTTTCAGGTCTTCCTCTTCTTTTTTTCGGCAAACCTGCAGTGGACCTAGACCACAGGAAGGAAGTGGTGCGGCACATTGTCCTGCCAAGTGTCTGGGAAATCACAATCAGTGTAAAAACAAGAACTCTCTTGGATGACAGCACTGCCAGGGCAGGAGACCTTAGAGTGGGGACTGTATGCTCTCCTAGGCACTGGCTACCTAGACCCTGGACATTTCAATGTGCCACTTAAAAGCAAGCCACAGCATTCTGAGTTTCTGTGTAGAGACTAAGATGCTTTCCCAGAGAAACTAGGTAAAAATGGATGACATAGCCTGGTGGATGGAGAGACTTTAGTACTACTTTTTAGCTTTCTCAAGCAGGAGTGGTCTGTAGTGGACTCCCTGGCCAAGTCCCTGAGAAGTGCAGTATGGAAGATGGGTGTGAAGTCAAAATGGCTGAGGAGAAAGAAGGACCTGTGGAAGCTCCCCCAAATACCCCATAAAATACCTGTAAAAATGAGTAAACAAATTCTAAAGCTGAAGAAACTAAAAAACAACAGAGTTGCAGCCCAAGACAGTCTGGAAAGCCAATAGGAAAGGTCTATCGTACCAGGTTCAGACTGGCACACAGCCCTGCATGGACAGCATGGCGAGGCAGGGACAGGATCCAGAATAGCCTTCAGGGAACCACCAGCAGCAGTATTTCCCAGATAGCTCAATCCACAAACACCAATGACAGTTTCAAAGGTCAGTGAGAGAGCTCCTTCACCAAGGAGAAAGGAATGTGGAGTGCTTTAAAAAGCAGAATTAGCCTAATGGAAAAGGAGGTTCAAAAGCTCACTGAAGAAAATAGTTGCATAATAATTAGAATGGAGCAGACAATAAAAGGAATGATTTTATGGGAAACCAAGAAAGTACAAAACAAAAGAAAAGAATGAAAAAATTGTAGATACTGTGAAATATCTCACTGGAAAAACAACTTACCTGGACAATAGATCCAGGAGAGACAATTTAAAATTTGTGGGAATACCTGAAAGCTATGAACAAAAACGGAGCCTAGACATCATCTTTCATGGAATTATCAAGGAAAACTACCCTGATATTCTGGAACCAAAGGGTGAAATAAAAATTGAAAGAAACCACCAATCACCTCCTGGAAGAGATCTGAAAAGAGAAACTCCTAGGAATACTGTAGCCAAATTTCAGAGTTCCCAAGTCAAGGAGAGACTATTGCAAGCAACTAGAAAGAAACAATTTGAATATTTTGGAAATACAATCAAGATAACAGAAGATATTACAGCTTCAACATTAAGGGACCAAAGGCTTTGGAATATGATATTTCAGAATTCAAGGGAACTAGGATTAAAACCAAAGATCACCTAATGAACAAAACTGAGGATAATACTTCAGTGGAAAAAAGTGGTTATTCAACGAAATAGAGGATTTTCAAGCATTTTTGATGAAAACATCAGAGATGAAGAGGAAATTTGACTTTCAAGCACAAGAATCAAGAGAAAGAAGCTAAGGTAAATAGGAAAGAGATATCACAAGGCAGTTTCTAAAATTCAGCTGTTTACATTTCTACATGCAAAAATAATATTTGTAACTCTTGAGACTTTTGCTAATATTTGTGTAGTTGAACGGATTGTACCAGACATACACACGAAGACATACAGAGACAAACACACACGCACACACACTGAGACATATATACATATTTAGATAGATAGATATATGGAGTGAGAGATTACAGGATGACTTGCATAAGAAGGGATGATATCTAAAAAATAAAACAGCTGAGAGAGGAATATATTGGGAGGATAAAGAGAGAAATAAAATGGGGAAAATTATCTCATCAAAGATGTAAAAAAAGTTTTTTCAATGGATGAGAAAAAGGAGGAAGAGAGAGGGAAAAGGGAAGCTTACTCTCTTTACATTAAGCTTAAGGAAGGAATAATATGCTCACTCAATTTGGTATGAAAATCTATCTTCCACTACAGCAAAGTAGGCGAGGAGTGGGGTGTGGGGCGATGATAGAAAGGAGGGTAAATGAGAGGATGGGGGTATGTGGGGGGATGATAAAAAGTAGGGCAAATGGGAGGAGGGAATAATTAGAAGAAAACACTTTTGGATAAGGACAAGGTCAGAAGAGAGAATAGAATAAACGGGGGCAGGATAGATGGAAGGAAATACAGTTAGTCTTACACAGCACGACTATTGTGGAAGTCTTTTGCAAAGCTACACATATAGCCTATATTGAATTGTTTTCCTCCTCAGTGTGGATGGGTGGGGAGGGAGGAAGAGAAAGTAGTTGGGATTCAAAGTTTTAGGAACGAATGTTGAGAACTGGTTTTGCATATAACTGGGAAATAAGAAATACAGTTAATGGGAGATAGAAATCTATCTTGCCCTACTAGAAAAGACAGAAGATGAGGGTAAGGGAAGGGAGGGGGTATAATAGAATTGAGGGCATATTGAGGGAAGATGTAATCAGAATGCAAAGCATTATGGGGTGGGAAGAGCTGAGAGATGGGGAGAAAATTTCGAACTCAAAATATTGTGGAAATGAATGTTGACAACTACAAATAAATAAATAAGCGTTTTGTTTTTTTTTTTTTAAAAGTGCGGTAATATTGTTCCCAGAAGAAACTTTCAAACCAAGGAGCTAAGGAATGACCCTCAGCAATGATTGAGACAATAGCAACCTCTTCCGTTCTACGTAACCTCCCCTCCCCCCAAAAAAAGAAATATAGAAACAAACCCATGAGTCAGTCATTTTGTTGATGTACTCCTAGACAATAAAGCTGTACCTTAAGAAAACCTTTTTGAGTAAAATTACCAAATATACTATAACCTTATGAAACCAGGAAAAATGTTCACATTTTCACTGTGGAAATTCTGTTTGCACAAGGAGAGATGGGAAGAAAGAGTCATTTTACTTATGCCTCACTGTCAAAGTCTTCCCTTTCTAACTCTTCCTAAAGAAAGATGTGTATTGATTTGAAGATCCAGGAGAAGCAACCCACTAGCATAAGGCTTCACATACCTGCACGTTCAGCTGTGCTAAATCTGCTGCCCTCTTGATTGATTCCATTACCAAGATATTGTGGTTTCCTGAAGGGCTGCATTGGCCTCTCCCAAAATGTTCACCTTATCTTGCCCTTGATGTAACTCCAGAGACAACTTCTGAAATACATTCTACAGGCGCTGTATTTGCTTTCTGAAGCCTCTTGGTTCTTGGAGCTGGGAAAAATCACAATTCAAAGGCTCACTGTGACCTGAGCTGGTTTGGGACTTTAGTGAGTAAAATATTTTCATGGACATTTATCACTCAGAATAGTGTTCAAGGAAATAGACCACACCAATAGAACACGTTACAGATGTACAGAAGTTGTATCAATAGAGTTCTGCTCAACACAATACCAGACAATAGTCAGCAGTGCTAAAGCATGAGATGAGTGCACAAGGTCCCATGAAACCAGCTTCACAAAACCCAATTACTGACCAATATATTACTGCAGTCCCCACAGTCACCAGCCCATCTTTCCTGCCATTCCCCACACTCCATCCCTGAAGCATCCCTTAACTTCTCCCCCACGAAAAAACAGAGAGAAGCACCTCATATTCCAGATTGATGAATTTCTCCTGGTACTTTTCCAGCCTGGCCTGCAGCTCCTCCTGGTCAGTCTGCAGCTCGCTGAGGGCCTGCTCCCAGATATGCAGTTTCCTGGACCAGGATGAGCTGTTTCATGAGTTCCAGGGGCTTCTGCTACTGGGCATCCAACTACAGCTCTCGCTGAGGCATAGTCACCTTTCCCTGTGGGAAATCAACTCCATAAGCCACCTTCATCCAACACAACAACTCTAGTGTTCACTTGCCCTTTTTTGGGCTGCCATTTGATTGATAATCATTTAATATCATGTGAACCTCAATAAGGGGCAGAGCCTGAACTAATCAACTAGGGGTAGCCACTTGGCCTCACAGATATCTCTTCTCTGCTCTCTGAGTAAACTCCCACAATGCCTCTTACTGTGTCAATAAGGCAAGATGAAGAAGACCAGGGCATTCTTCTATTAATGACTACCAAGGACAAGGCTCCTCACCAAAAGGCACTATCTTAAATACATATTCCTTGGACATATGTTATGTCATGTTCATGGTAAAGAAAACATAGATATCCTAGGTCATATTCCAATTAATTGCTTGTCAACTCTCTTGTCTTACTGTATTTACCACCCACTCAATTAAGAAAATTCTTTTGCATATTATGGTTTAACATTTATGGAAATCACAAATTGGAGTCCTGCATCAGGATTATTTTAGCATGTGTTAAAGCCTTCTCATTCTTTAGAGCACAAAATCAGAATTCACATTCCTGGTCCTCATACATGCATGTTCGCTAGCTTTGGCCAGCCTGAAGGGAAGGAACAATGGAAATTAAATGCTACCAAGGCACTTTGCCTCTTTTAACCTAATTTTCAGGAAAACCAAGTTTAATACACAAACCAAAAACAGAGAAATGCTTGAGTGCTTACTATCATGTCATATGAGTACACATCTCATACAAAATTGTTTGGTTATCTCACACTAGATCTGTGGTCTTGTTAGTGTAGAGAATTGCATGTATGTGAGCTAGGTCCAGCTCACTGGGAATGTGTATTACAGAATTTTCTGGGGAATATAGCAATGAAGTGACTTCCTCAAGGGCACACAACCAGGAAGTGTCTGAGGTAGGATGTGAACTTAGGTATTCCTGGGGCAGCTTGGTTGCAATGTATAGAGTCCTGGACTTGGCGTAATAAATGTTCTGTCCACACACAGGCCTACCAGAAGCTGACACCCACATGTAAAGGGATTTCTTCTCTTTCTCCTGACACCATGAGGACACAGGTGGACCCAAAGGATTGTGCGCATGCCACCTGCACTACGTGAACAAGCCAGCTTCCAGTCATACTTCTTTGGTGCTGATCTGTAGGGCAGCTGCTTTCCACTTTTCTACACTATTGCCCTATATGTTTTCAGGCTATGGAGTCTGTTGTGCTCTCTGCACTGCAGCCATCTATCAACATTGGCAGAATACTGCTATTGACAAAGGGCTCTTTGTTTCAGGGAGAAAAGGTCCCACAAATCAACCAATGACGTCTAAAGGAATTAAAATTAAGTAGTTAGGTAAAGGAATGCACTGGGAGAAAGGGAAGGGGAAAGGCACAATGAAGTAAATTGCCTCACAACAGAGATTCAAGAACGAGGTTTTACAGTCAAAAGGAAGATTGGGGAGGTGGCAAAACCTTTATTTTAAACCTTCACCTTGAACCTTATTCTCCTCTGAACTGGCTCAGGCAAGGAATAGCATAACAAGGAATAACTCAGTTAGGTATAGAAATCCATTTCACACTATTGGAAAATAGGAGGGGAAAGGGATAGGAGAAGAAGGAGAGAGAGAGGTGGAGGCAGGAATCAGAAGCATATCGTGTTCAAGGAGGGATAAATGCGATAAACATGAAGTATAGCTTGGAATTCTCATGAGTATGAAGCTTACAAATATTGACTTCTCCTCCTCTAGGAAAGGTAAATGTCCATTTTCATGGTCATACATAACTTGTGGCAGAAGGGGGAACATGGTACTGGAAATTGTACATCCTGCACTCCCCAGTCAATGGGGAGATAGGGGAGGATCTTTATAGTCAGGTAAAGGTTTTTAAGGCTTACTTTTGTTTCTGGAGGGTGCTATCTTCACCCCTCCAGAGTGGGAATAAGTTATTTCTCATGTTCCTGCCTCAGAAACAGGTGTTTGGCTGAAGTCAGAAGTCTTTCATTATCCCTGGGCCCAAATTTCAGTTACCCTTACCTAGCCTCTCCCTCCATTGTCTTATTTCCAGGGAACCTTCAGCTACTTCCCATTCTTCATGCTATCAACATGCTTTTCTCTTGGTTTCTGCTGTCTTGACGCTACTCACCGAAATTACTGGTCACTCCCTTCAAGACCTCCCCTAAACCCCTCCTCCACTCACCTGAAACTACTTGACCATGCCTAGATCCCTATCACAGTCTTTCTGAACATAAGATCCAACTTGTGTCCATGATAGTGAAGGAATATTTCATATCCCTTGAATAAAATAAGTTCACTCTGTCCTTTTGGTGACCTCTCAAGGAATATAACATATGTGAGTCAGCCATGTATTAATGTTTTGGGAACTAGCCACTCCTGGAACACATAGATAATACTTGGAAGATTTGGCTAATCCTCCCAGTATATGACTAATTAACTTATATCTTGTGACCCCTGTATGATATCTCCCTGATGGACAAACATCTGTATTCCCATGGCCATGTTCCCGACCAGCTTGGAACAGTGTGCGGAGCCGTTGGCAAAAAGCCGTCTTTGTCTAGGTCCCTATAAACTCTCCTTGCTTAGTGTAAGTTCTCGGAATCTCACCCATGGAGAGGACGCTCTGCCTGGGACTACTTGCTCCCAATTCAGACCCTGAAAGCTGTATCCCGGGACTCGCCAGGTGAGAAAATTCAGGTGTCGGTACTTTCCTGAATTGGTGATGTTTTTCTATTTCCTCTTCTATCTATGTTAATATTGCTATAATTATATTGGTATTAGGCTATATTAATTATTTCTGCTATAGCTCTAAACTGTTCATGCATTTGCCTTTTCTGTAAATCAATAAATTATCCAGCTTCTTCTTCTCAAATGGGTCTTATTGTAGGTGCGAATCTGAACCATAAATTTCCTTAATCACACAGATAGTGCTCGGATTGCATCTGGGCCTTATCCGCAGGGCTCAGGTTCTAACTGCCCCACGTGTAAGTCACAAAGACACAGATTCCCAAGAAGTCTACTGCAAATGGGAGACCTATAATCATCTTTGTCTTTGACTGGCAAAGAAGGTTTGGTTCAATTTCTCCGGGAAGGACAGGTGTTGCTCTTTCAAGTTCCAAGCACCCCCAAACCTCAACACAATGACTTGCCCAAGGTCATATAGCAAGGAAGAGCCCAGTGCAGGATTTCAACCTGGCTATTGTTGCTTTTACAATGAAAAGTTTCTAACAGCATTTACATCCTGCCTTAAGATTTGCACAGCACTTTCTGGAGCTCACCTCCTGCTTTCCTCCCCATATTCCTGGCACTTAGATGCTGTGAAAGTTTTTGAACATATTTTTCACTGACGTATTAGGAAATGGTGGCTCAGAGAGCTCACGGGCCCCTGCCAGGCTGGAAGGGGGCGACAGACCCTCCCACATGGGAGGCTGCCTCGCTGCTTCTGGGCCATCTGAAGAGTAGCTGGCAGCCCTGGGCTGAAGTGGATCTCAGGGATGAAGGCAAGGGCCTCTGACGTGACCCCTGAGGCAAGGAGACAAGAAAAGCAGGAGTGTTCTTGTGATTCTGAGCACTCAGCTGTAGGCACGCTATTGTACTAAGGATGCTAGGCTGGGGCAGAAGGAAGGCAGATCACTGGGGCCTCCATGGTCTCACCTTATCTGTGTCCCCTGAGTGCCAGGGATGGAGGGCACTGGGCTAGGTGAGGTAGCTACTGTGTCCACCAATGCCATGGCACAATGCCCTAGTCCACTGTTCCCGGAAGTGAACGAGACAGCAGACCAGCAGAACGACAGACAAAGCACCCAGCAGCTCCCAGACCAGTGCTGGCCACTTTCCTGACCCCTTGTCCCACAAATTAGCCCCCCCCCCACCTCGCCTCCCACCGTAACGCCCCCAAATTTCCCTTCTCCCACCACATCGTCACCCGGAAGCACACTGCCTCCCACTGAAGCTTACACTTCCACTCAGTCTCCGGCCCCCTTGGCAGCTTCACGGTCACCAGCGTCCTTCAAGAGCCTCCATTCTGCCTCCTCGATGGATCGTGAAGACAAGTGAGGGCTCCCAGTGAGGAACAGGTAAGCAGCGAACGTTCCAAGTTCCCCAAGACACAGGCTCAACCTAGGCACTGGAATGCCAGTGCCTACAAGCCCTCAAGCCCCATCCCCTCACTCCTGGTGAGATGGGACACAATTACTGACCTAATCAATCCTACCCCATGAATGGATTACAGACAGTTCTGCCCAACCCAGTTCAATGGATTCCACTGAACCCATCCCAGTGTTCCCAGTCCACCATAACTACTAACCCCAGGGGCCTGGTCACACAGGAGCCTCCTTTCCCACCCCAGGGATCCCTCAGTCAACTGAGCCCCCAGTTGAATTCTCTAGGACCATCTAAGACAGGTCAGATCTGATCAGATTTTCCCATGTCCTAACCCTCCTAAGGCATGATGATGATCTCTATACACCCCACTTGAGTCCAACTTATTGAACCCATCAGGGGAACCAAGGGGTTCTGCAACAGCAGTATCCTCATCAGGAACACCACTATCATTAGACAAAGGTGCTGGAGGAGGAGAAGCTCACCTTTGGAAATGGGGACTCAGAGATGGTTCGCTGGCCAGATCTCTCAACCAGGGCTCTTCTTCTCTTTTCATTCCTTATGTATCCTGTACATAGCTTGCTTTGTATAGAGTTATTTGCATGGAGTCTCCTGTGTTAGAATGTGAGCTCCTTTCAGAGCTGGAAATGTCTTTGGCCTCTTTCTGTATTCCCAGTGCCTCACCCATTGCATGCTGGGCATCCTGATGCATATTTGGTCACTGGACCCAGAAAGTTCAGCAAGAGAAAGTGAGGTTGGTGAGGCTGTACAGCCTTCCCTCACTCAAAACAAAGTCAGCTGCAAGTCATGTCATCATTTCTCTGACGACATGGTCTTCTAAAACTAAGGACAAACACAGACCTGTGAGTAGATCTAGATGTCTGAATGGGGGTTCAACTAGCTGGGTACCTCAGCTCATCTTCTAGCTTTTGTTGACTCCTTCCGTCTCCTCTCCAAAGGAAGGTAAATTTGGATGGCCAGTGGGTCACTAGTTAACGTGATGTTAACAGAGCATATTTCTTTCTCTCTTCTTTCTTTCTTATTCTTTCTTTTTTCTTTTTCTTCCTTCTTTCTTTCCTTTCTTTCTTCATTTCTCTTTCTTTTTTTTTCTTTCTGTCGGTCTTACTTTCTGTCTTTTTTTCTCTCCCTTCCTTCCTTCCTTCCTTCCTTCCTTCCTTCCTTCCTTCCTTCCTTCCTTCCTTCCTTCTCTCTGTCTCTGTCTGTCTGTCTCTGTCTCTCTCTCTCTCCAAACCTTAAACCAAGTGCCCTCATACGTGGCACACCAATAAGTCCCTGCCCAAACTCCACTTAATATTTTTCTGAACTTTTCTGACAGAAGAGTGATTATCAGTAGTCACTTTTGCTGATTCCTTCCAGTGAGATTTACTCATTTTTTTTCTTTTGCTCATATTTTTCTTAAGGGGACCTATTCATTAAATGTGCATAACCACTCTCTGAGAGAGTCCCTGAATAGGACTTAGCAGAAAAGACCAAAATCTCCCATTGCATCCTGGCCAATCTCCAGTCATCATCATTAATGTGTGGTCACAGGATCCAGAAGACTTAGGAGGAAAAGGTGAGGCTGGTGACTTTGCACAGCCCTCCCTCATTCAAAACAGTGTCTAGTGCAAGTCATGTTATCATTTCTCTGTTGTCCTTCAGAGACCTTGGAGTCCAAGTCTTTCAAAAACAAAGGACGACCACAACAGGTAGAGTTTCAATAAAAGCCCTGGTTGTGTGGAAGAAGGTGCAGTAGGACTGCCAAAGAGAGTGAGGGGAATTCTGTTTTAAAGGGCTTGATCCATGACTGGGCAAGTTGGGAGAGTACCACCCCTTGGTAGCATCTTTCGAGTTAGGTAGATTAATGTTTGATAGAATTCACTTGTGAATCCAGGTGATTCTGGGAGTTTCTCTTAGGGACCTCATTAAAAGCTTTTTCAATTTCTTTATTAAGATGGGACTAAGTATTTTATTTTCTCTCCTGTTGGTCCGGACAAATTACATTTTCGTAAATATTCACGTCTTTCTCTAAAATTATTTCATATATTGATATATAACATCTCCTTTAAATTGTTTTAACTTTACATTAATTAGTGATAAAGTGATGTTTGCATTTTGTTTTTTAGGTAATATTTATCTTGAAATATATCCATCTCCCTCCTAGAGACTTCCTTTAATATAAAAGATTCAAAAACGTATAGCACAACTAGCCAATACATCAAAAAGTTTTTACATTAAATGCATTATTTCATACTAAATTTAATACTAATATTTCATACTAATAATTATTTCATACACTTCAACATTCCAATGAAGGGAGGGAAATAAATTTCAATATCTATTCTAAATGAACAAGAAGGTCATTAGTATTTCACAGCATTCAGCTCAATTTGTATAGTAGTTCTTGACATTCACATTGTTAAATGATTGTGCACATGGTTTAAATGGTTCTTCATATGTCGGTTTCTATTGGAACCTATGTCTTCTCATATAAAGAAGGATGATCAAGGAGCATATGGACGCTGAGTTGGGGCATTTAGCTACATTTCTAGCCTAATTCCTCAGGCTTCCCAAAGAGGTTGAAGGCAAAGTCCTGGGTAGCTGAGTCCTTCAGTTAGGCTGAGCAGAGAAGAAGTGGAGATTGTGTCAGGGCAGTGGCTTACTCATGTGCTTGGAAAGTGCATGTCCTCCCTGTGAGTGCTTGCAGAATGTTTGTGTCTTCTAGGAAGGGGCTGGACACTGTCTGACGTTCTGTTGGCCCTTCTGTAGACACCAAGAAAGGGCTTGTGTCCCCTCCACCATCTGTTGGCATGGTGCTGGGAGCAGTGAAAGACAAGGCAGCTGAATTTGCCTCTGCTCCTGCCCGAGTATCCCATAATAGTATGGCCTTCCAAGGCTCACTAGATCCTTGGCTGACTGTGGGCTCTGCTGGATTCAAGGAACGTGGGAGGTTTACGGGACAAACAAGAGGATTTCTCAGGTGAAGCTGATATTTCTATGACAAAATCTACTGATCCTCTGGGTGTCTCAGATCTGAGCCCATTTGTGATCATGGCCGCAATGAGAAGTGTACCCCAAATGGGAGCTGAGCCTGGAGGGATTTCTATGCTAACTGTCTTTCTTACAGTCTCAGAAACAGAATCTCTCACTATGGAGCTAGGCATGAGGATGCTGGTAGACTGTTTTCATTTGCTTGTCACATTAGACTCACTAATCCATGAACTGTGCTCCTGGAGAATACTACAAGCAGAGGAGTTGGTTAGTATGTGGACAGGTTTGGTGTTATTCTCATAGGGATATACATTTCCTCTCAGTGGGATTCTTTCATTCCTTGGGATAATACCCAATCACCTGAACCTCGCTTTCCTCTCCAATGCACATCACAGGCACTTCTTCCTGTAGAGTACTCTCATCAGCCCTGCTCTGGCCCTGAAGCTAAGCTCTGGCCATTTCTCCTTGAACATCATTACTGTCCTGATGCCCACACTAAATACTAGTCTTGCAGGATTCAAGCTTAGTCCCTACAACGTCTGCCCTGGACTTCCACAATCCCCATTGTTGTGTCACCCTACTCATCTATTTTTTTTTTTTTTATCAAATTCAGGGTCATGCTTCATTTCACTCTCTCCTGTACACGGGTACACTTTCGTCCCCCGGATCCTCTCCAGATCTGAAAATGTTACCCAATCCTGTCTCTCATTCTTCTCAGGTAACACTCCTTCATGATGTATAACTCAGTTGCATCTCACTGGCTACCACTCCTTTCTATGCCTTGTCTCCCCCATTAGATGCAAATTCCTTGAAGGCTTACTGCCTGAGGAGCTCAATTTCACACTGTTTCCCTATCTTTGCTGATATAAACTGTGACCTTTGACAATGCAGAGATAAGGTTCCCAATAAGGCCAGTGTCCACTGCAAGGGCAGTGTGATCATCTAGGGCAGAAATGCATTTGACTTTCAAGCTCTTGGGTAGTTTTCTGTGGTGCTGGAACAGTGACTTCAGCAAGCATTTTGAAAATAAAAGTAGCAACACTGGTGCCTCTTTCAAGCAAGTGCTCACTTGGCCCAGAGGATAATGCTTAGTCAGAGTGTGTCCACAGGACTAGTGCCATGTGTTATGGGGTTTTCTGAAGGGCAATCCACGGTGAGATAGTTCCTGCTGGGTTCTGTCCATGAGATGGCACCATTGGAATCCTGGCCTTCCTCCAGCCTTGAGATCAGAGTGGAATCTGATAGAGTAACTGTGTTAGTGACCTCGATTGCAGTACAAGACAATGGACATTATGTGTGAATCTCCTAAGGGGCTTTGGTGATGATAAATGAACTTTGAATTTCAGAGAGGATGGTCTGGGACACAGCAGACACACTTGAACCTCATCTCATATGGACAGGAGACCCTGCAGTCCCCCCTCCTACCCATTGCCAAGTAGAGGAAGGGCTTATATCCCTGGCAGTCAGAATGACCTCAGGACTTTTTGGAGTCTCTTGGGCAATTGTTGGAGGAGGTATGGCTGAGCTCAATTCAGCTGCTGTGTTGAGCCCTGGAGGAGTTGAGGTGATACTTATTATCATCCTGCATGGAATCATGCTCTCTGTGGTCAGAGAGCTCTGAGCTCCCTTTTGTCTGCATGTGGAACAATATGAGCACCAGTCCCAACAAAATTGAGCCAGTCGTGTTCACCAATGAACCTCCAGGACTAGTGTTTGAGAAGAGTTGTTCTTCAGTAGAAGTGGTGGTCGATGGTTCAGTTGTGTTTTTCTCTGACACTCTACTTGGGAGATCAGGGCTGAGAGTGGCCACAGGCTGAGAGGGTCAATATCTGGGATTTTGGTGATAAAGGTGAGACTTATGGTATCAGGTCTTGCGGCAGGTGAGCTAATGTTCACTGTAAAGGGAATCGTTTCAGTTGAATTTAGGGAAGTTGAAGAAGAGAGTGTCCATGGCCATGCAGGGGTGGCATCTGTCTCAGTGATGGTGAGATCACTGGCGTCACCTTTAGTAGGTGAGGGAGAAATTGTGCTTTGTCCAGGAAAAACCATGCAACTGCTGCTGGTGGTAAGAAGCAGGGTTGAGTTCACTTGAGCTTCTGTGCTGTCACTCTGGAGCCACAGAGATATCTCCAGTCATCTTGACTGTGACAGTATGGACTTTGCTCCATTGTGGCCAAAGGGAGAACTCAGGTCCTCTCTGAGTGTCCAATTGGGACTGCAGGTGGTTAGCCGCAATCACCGGTGGAAGGGAGCAAAGAGTGGTACCTAACCTCCTTGGTTCTTCTCCCAAAAGGGAAGCTGAGGACATAGGAGATCCAGGTAAAGGAGTGATTGGTGAAGCACCTTTGTTACTTTCTCCCACTGTACCCAGAAGCTCTTGGTTCTAGTGGTCTCAAAATAAAGAGAGCCCACATCTGTGACCCTGCTGCTGAGGATGACACTTGGGCTTTCAGTTCCAGGAATATTCAAGCTCATGGCCTTGGACTTGTAAGTATCCCTCAGAGAAAATGACTGGAGACAAAGGGGCAAAGTAGACATAATATCTAACAATCCTGGTCAGATCTGTGGCTTCAGCAGAGGTCAAGGACTAGAGGACCTTTGTTTTCATTCCAGGCAGAGCCCCATCAATGCGGGTGATGGAGTCAGCAGGTGCTGGTGAAGTCAAAACCAAGGATGATTCTGTTTCTCCTTGAGGCCTGATCCTGGAAGTAGTTGGAGTGTGTGATGGAGTTATGTAGGCAGCTGACTCTGGCCTAGACCCTCACAAAGGACTTGACATGGAGTTAGCTGTGCTCTCAGCCAGAAGAAACATCCCTGGGATGGTCTGATGGTCTTCCACACTGATGTGCTGCGAGAGGCCAAACTACCATGTCAATTTGCACTGTCATCTAGTTCCCTACTAACCTATCTGCAAAAAATGAATTCACACAAAAAAAAGCACCTTCAGTTTTTCATTCTTTCCCTGATAATATTCTTCCTTAGTTCTTCCCTTTTTCTCTTCAAGGTCATTGAGATAGCTATTTACAAAAGGTGTTTCCATTTCCATTTCTCCCACTCCCTTTTTATCTCTACAGTCTGGTTGCTAAGTTTCATAAGCAAAATGAAATTGTCCTCGCTAATGTTACTATAAAACTCGTCATTGCAAAAAGAAATGACCTTTTCTCAATCCTCATTCTTCTTCATCTCTTTGCAGCCTTTCATTCCTTTCTCCTACTTTCATTGATATTCTCTTCCCTTTAGATTTTTATGACAATACTCTCCTGGTTCTTTGGCTGAATCCTGTCTCAGTCTTTTTTGCTACATTCTCACCCAAGTCATCAATGCGAATTTTGGGTAGTGTATATTAGGGCTCTGAGTTGGGCCCTTGTTTTTTCTTTTTCGAGGAGATTTTGTAAGTTCCTGGAAATCCGTCCTGAGAATGGATGATTCTCAGATATACTCATCTACCTTTAGCCTCTCTAGTGATCTGCAAACTCATTACTCCTTTTGGACAACTGCCTGTTAGAAATCTTGAACTGGTTGTCTTGTCCATATCTGAATTGCAACACATCCAAAACTCTACTCATTTCCTTTCCCCCCCAAAATTCATTTCGTCTCAATTTCCCAGTTTCATGCTCTCCCCATCTTCCAATCACCCAGGCTCACAGCCCGGAACTACTTACTTTCACGCCCAAACCCATATCCAATCTTTTGTTAAGGAATATAGGTCTTGCTCTCTTAACACCTCTCCTATATGCTCCTTTACTCATATGACCCTATCATCCTCCTGGTGCAAGCCCACATCACCTCATTCCTGGACTATTGCAGTACGCTTCTTGTGGATTTTCTTGTCATAAGACACTCTTGTCCATCCTCTACTCAGCCACCAAAATGATTTTCCTAAAGCTCTTGTCTGACCATGTCATTTTACCATTCAATGAAATATAATGGCTTCCTGTTCCCTCAAGAATCAAATAGAAAGTGCTAGTTCACATTCAGAGCCTGTCCCTCCTTTTATTTGTCAATCTAATTGTACTTTACTCCTGCATTCTGCCAGTGACACTGGCCTTCTTGCTCTTCCTTGCATTGACTCACCATCTCACAACTCAATATATTTTTACTGACTGTCTTCCATCCCTGGAGTCCTTTCCCTCTGTATTTTTCTGGCTTCCTTCAAGCCCTTGTTAATCTTCCCCCCTTACTGTAGAAAGGTATCCTCTTCCTGTCTGTAGGAAGATGCGATCTTAATAGACATGATGCCCTTGATAGGTAAGAGAATGCAGTTCTTTAATTCTTACGACCTCACAGAAGTGGGAAGAGATGAAATGGGAGAGCTCTCCCGATCACCATTAAAACAGTATAGTTTCCTTTTCAGAGACAAATGAAACAGTATAGTATAGATAGAGAGGAGGTAAATGTTGCAATATATATAGCATGTGGGGAAAGTACCAAAACAAAGTATTCTTATATAGAAAATGATCCTATTTGTATTTAGTCTCGAGAAAAGAAAATTCTCAAATTTGTAATAGTAAATTCACAAAAGAGAACACAGAAAAGATCAGAGCATCTATAAATATTAGCTTAAACATAGTTTAGTAAACCAAAACAAATATGGAGAGATTTGAAAATGATTCATCTTACGTAAAACAACAAAGCTTTACTGGGACTTCACTACAAAGCATTTCTTTCTTTCTTTTTTTTTTTTTGAAACGTATGTCAATGAAAGTTCTCATTTGATTTCAATAAAGGTATTACTTATACAAATAATATGATAAATATAAAATAATGAAAACTTCATCACTTAATCAGGGAAATTCGAAAACTTTAAGAAGAGCCCTCCCAAAATCCCTTACAAGGTTATTGCACTTGCCATAGTACTATTTATGATTGGCACCTTTCACACTGTCATAGGCGCTCTGCTATTAGCTGGATATATCAGCAAAGGTGGGGCAGAATGAGTCATTTCTGTTCTGGTAATTGAAATTCTGGTATTCCTGCCAGGATTCTACCTTTTGTGCATTGCCTACTATGTTCCCAAATGCTACACGGGCTACTCTTACAATGACATTCCAGATTTTGATGACTAGAGTCTACTTTGGTCCAGAAAAAAAAAATTTGCTTTTGGGAATAAGCTTATCACTGAAAAGCTGAACCCATGGAAATTTAAATACCAGTGGGTCAGAGAATTCTCTAGTTCTCTAGCAGTTACTTTACCAAGGTCATTGCTAGTCTCTATGGGGTTATCCCAAAGATGTGAACTGAGCTTGCAATTAGAGAAATAAGTTTCCTTACCTCCTGTTCTGAGATAAGGTTTTTGAGGAGGCAGCTTTCCCATACACATATACAGATACGTATTTTCCAAAGCAGTTGTGGAAAGGAGAATAGAATCATTCAAAAATTTTTTTTGGTAAGACATGTCCTTTTTAGTCTGAGGTTCATCATCAGGTGGGCTTGATGATGACGAATTTTTCTGTTGCAGATTCTTTTGGAGACCGTCAACAGAGTTATAGAGGAGTAGCTGGATTTCCCTATCTGAATACATGTGTGTGTATATGAATAGATGAATACATACATATATGTCTATATTCACATGTACATACACACACAAACTTATATAGTAACAGGAATTTGGTGAGGAAATGGCCAAATAATGGTTTGGTTGAAAAGAGACTGAATCTCTCAACTGTAAGTTGAAAATGTTGACATTTTAGCTTTTATTTTTGGAAATAGTTTGTCATTAACAACATGATTTGTGTCAAATAGAACATGTAATGTGTTTAATTTTATTTTGTTAAATAATTATTTGAAAAACTCCAAATGACTCATTTAACCCATGAAGCTATTTTTTCCATTGTCCTCCAGTAGAACACATCTCAGTAAAACTAGGCATAATCGAATGACAATCCACGATCATTCCAACTTGCTTTTTGAAGTGTCACACAAATTAGGAATTTTGAATGTCTAAGAAGAGATTTTGCAGTTTTTCATCTTCCTGATATTCTTGCTAGGCCTTATATGTTTCATGAAGGCTTGATGTCTATACCATGGGGCATTTTGTCCTCTGATGATAAGGATGTGCCATGCTTTTATCATTATTTTAATTTTTTTTACCAGTTGTTAGTATTGCTAATTTTTTTAATGAAAAAATAAGGTTGGGGTAATCATAATTTAGTTGTTTTATAAATTGCTTTATTAGTACCTTTTGCTGTTTTCTTATTGTTAAGAGATACAGACTCAGTCACTTGAAGTCTACTCTTGGCTAAAGTAGGCTGATTATTTCATTGTTGCAGGAAGTGAGTACATTTAAGAGAAGTTAAAATGTCAAAGTCAGAGCTCTAGATTTAATACTTGTAAAACCTGTGCCTTATATTGGACATTTAATAGACTTGATTATCATGTTGCATTTCAGTCTATGAATCCCATATAGAATATATCCTCTACTATCTTCAATTCAGGACACCAGCGACCAGATTCCCACTGGGACAATTGGCCAGAAATCAAGACACCCTCTCTCACACACAGTCAACCTATTTTTCAAGAAGAGCCACTGCTGTACCTAAGACATCTGCAGGAGTGAACATGGCAACCAGGAGCCTGTTGCTCGCCTTAACTTCAGATGAAACAACAGCTACCTCTGACTCAAGTACTCCTTTACAGACCAGCCTGACTGGGAGACTTTCCTCTCTTCTCCCAATCATCCCATCTAGAGCACCAACAACTACCATGGAGAACTCCAGTATGGGATCAATATCTATAGCAATTCCACCAGATGTCTTCTGTACAACTGCCTCAGCTTCAGGGATGGGCACCAGTCCTCCTGCCTCCATGTCCTTCTCTCCTTCAACTTTCAGGAGAAAACCCTGCACCAACTCCAGGACAACCTGAGGTCACTACCCCAGAGAGGTCAGACTCTCAGATGTGAAGAGAATCTGGCTCAGCTGCCCAGCACCATCCTGGTATAAGGATCATCCCAATACATGTTTGTCCTTGGCACCCACAAAAGGGATATCTGGGCCCATAACATTGTCTGTTACCTTTGTGGAGAATATACTCAAACCCCACATAACTCTCAAATATCAAACACATTCCTTGAGACCTCCAACTTTTACAAGGCCAGAGACAACATTCATTGTTGCCCTCCATGATGTAAGACAGGGAGCCAACCATTCTACAACTATCCCCTCACCCAACACGACAAGAGCCCAGACAAGCCAAACTCTACCTCCTACCAATGAACACAGGGAGACTTTGCATTCTGAGGAGCCAGCCAGATAACTTGGACCAGTGACTGGAGATACATCGTTTCCTCCTAGTGTTAGAAGAGATCCATGGAAATTCCAAAGATCAGGCACTATTTTCCTATAAAATTTAGAACAGGAATCCTATTTTTAAAAGTATCATTATGCTTTAAGCATTAATTATTTTTATGTGATACTAACTCTATTTTTTAAAAATTGTTTTTGTTTCCCTACTAATTTTTTATTTATCTCAGTATTTATTTTTTACCCTTTAATAATAATTCTTGCTCTGTGTCCAAAGTTGCAGTTTGTGTAATCACTGGCTTTTATTTGTGGAAGATGAATAGCTTCGTACAGTCTAATAGCAGTTCCCATTATCTATGATTTTTCACATATGCAATGGGTGCCAGTTCTGAGAAATATTAAACTGGGTAGCAATTTTGTATAAAAAATTTTAAAATGTTAGGTATAGTATAGATGATCATGTGTTTTAATCTAGCCATTCCATACAAGAATTTAGTGTAGTTGGAGGAATTCAATGAATTATGCCAAATTTACCCTTCACAACTTTACATTGGCTTCTTTAAACTTTACATTTTCATTAAAAAGTTTACCAAACTTTAGTTAGATTTATTTTTACAAGGTACTTAATCTTATCTAATAAGGGAAAAAATTGATTTCTTTTGCTTTTTGGCTTGATTTGCTATTAGCAATTTTGAAGTAATTTGCTTTGCTCTGGAGTATTTTTTGTAGCATATCCGTATATACATATACAAGTATGTATTTTTGTGTGTATACGTACATATATATATACATATATATACATATATATGTATATATATATATGTATATATATATGCATGTGTATGAATGAATTTACCTATGTAGGTCTTCCTTCCAGGTTAAAGAATGAAATGAAATGGAATGACCTGCCTTCCCTTTGCAAAAGTAAGCCCTTTCACTACACTGTATTCACATAAGTGGGAGAACTATCATACTTTCTATAGTTTAGACCTTTTCTGTCCTATGACTGCAACCAGGAGTGTAATTCCTATCCTAACAGAAAAAGGAATTTCTTTGAAGACTTGGCAAAGAGAGTTGAAGATGTGAAGGGTAGTTCTCAACCTTATTTTTGCTATTGTTTTGGCTTTAGGCAAACAAGGTCATTGATGTCAAGTGCTTTTACCAAACCTGACAAGCATATCAGTGCTTATATCATTCTTTTTTGAATTAATTAATTTATTTAACTTTTAACATTCATTTCCACAAAATTGTGGGTTCCAAATTTTCTCCCCATTTCTCTCCTTCCCCCACCCCAAAACGCTGGGCATTCTAGTTGCCACTATCACCAATCTGCCCTCTCTTCTAACATCCCTCCCGTCCCTTATCCCCATCTTCTCTTTTGTCCTGTAGGGCAAGATAATTTTCTATACCCCATTACTTGTATTTCTTATTTCCCAGTAGCATAAACAGTACTCAACAGTTATTCCTAAAACTTTGAGTTCCAACTTCTCTTCAACCCTCCCTCCCTACCCATTCCCTTTGGAAGGCAAGCAATTCAATATAGGCCATATGTGTGTAATTTTGCAAATGACTTCCATAATAGTCGTGTTGTGAAAGACTACCTCTATTTCCCTCCATCCTATCCTGCTCCGCATTGCTTCTATTCTCTCTTTTGATCCTGTCCCTCCCCAAGAGTGTTAACTTCAAATTGCTCCCTCCTCCCATTGCCCTCCCTTCCATCATCCCCCCCACCCTGCTTATCCCCTTCTCCCCCACTTTAGGTATTGTAAGATAGGTTTTCATACCAAAATGAGTGTGCATTTTATTTCTTCCTTGAGTCAAATGTGATGAGAGTAAACTTCATGTCTTTCTCTCACCTCCCCTCTTTTCCCCTCCACTAAAAAGTCTTTTGCCTGCCTCTTTTATGAGAGATAATTTGCCCCATTGCATTTCTCCCTTTCTCCTCCCAATATATTTCTCTCTCACCGCTTAATTTCATTTTTTTAAGATACGATCCCATCCTCTTCGTTTCACTCTGTGCATTCTGTTTGTGTGTGTGCTCATGTGCGTGTGTGTGTCTGTAATCCCACCCACTACCCAGATACTGAAAAGCTTCAAGAGTTACAAATATTGTCTTTCCATGTAAGAATGTAAACAGTTCAACTTTAGTAAGTCCCTTCTGACTTCTCTTTGCTGTTTACCTTTTCATGCTTCTCTTCATTCTTGTGTTCGAAAGTCAAATTTTCTTTTCAGCTCTGGTCTTTTCATCAAGAATGCTTTAAAGTCCTCTATTGCATTGAAAGACCATTTTTTTTCCCTGAAGTATTATACTCAGTTTTGCTGGGTAGGTGATTCTTGGTTTTAGTCTTAGTTCCTTTGACTTCTGGAATATGATATTCCAAGCCCTTCTATCCCTTAACATAGAAGCTGTTAGATCTTGTATCAACCTGATCGTATTTCCACAATACTTGAATTGTTTCTTTCTAGCTGCTTCCAATATTTTCTCCTTGACCAGCGAACTATAGAATTTGGCCACAGTGTTCCTATTAGTTTCTCTTTTTGGACCTCTTTCAGGAGGGGATCTGTGGATTCTTTCAAAATTGAAAAGATGATGATGTTTAGGTTCTTTTTTTGATCATGGCTTTCAGGTGGACCCATAATTTTTAAATTGTCTCTCCTGCATCTATTTTTCAGGTCAGTTGTTTTTCCAATGACATATTTCACATTATCTTCCATTTTCTCATTCTTTTGGTTTTGTTTTGTGATTTCTTGGTTTCTCCTAAACTCATTACCCTCCATGTGTCCCATTTTACTTTTGAAAGAACTATTTTCTTCAGTGAGCTTTTGAACCTCCTTTTCCATTTGGCTAATTCTGGTTTTGAAAGCATTATTCTCCTCGTTGGCTTTTTGAACCTCTTTTGCCAACTGAGTTAGCCTATTTTTGAAGGTGTTATTTTCTTTAGCATTTTTTTGTGTCTCCTTTAGCAAGGTGTTGACCTGCTTTTCATACTTTACTTGCATCTCTCTCATTTCACTTCCCAGATTTTCCTCCACCTCTCTAACTTGATTTTCAAAATCCTTTTTGAGCTCTTCCATGGCCTGAGCCCATTGGGTGGGCTGGGATACAGAATCCTTGACTTCTGTGTCTTTCTCTGATGGTAAGCATTTTTCTCCCTTATCAGAAAGGAAGGGAGGAAAGACCTGTTCACCAAGAAAGTAACCTTGTATAGTCTTATTTTTTTCCCCTTTTCTGGGCATTTTCCCAGCCAGTGACTTGACTTCTGAATGTCCTCTTCACACCCACTTCACCTCCAGATCCACCCAGCCAGCGCTTGGGGTCTGAGATTCAAATGCTGCTTCCCAGCCTCAGGGCTTTGGGAGGGGGTGGGGCTGCTATTCAGTGTGAGATTAAGTTCAGGTGCTCAGGTGGGGGCAGGGCTGCCACACAGGGCTTAGTTCCCTCAGGGGGTTTATGCAGATACCTTCAACAATGGATCCAGGCTCCTGCCTGCTTGGGGAGCCCCTGTTCGTTTCCACTCCCGCTGCTGCCTCCCAAGGGGGCCTGAGCTATGGAGACTCCCTACTCCCCTCCTGGCAAGCCAAAAAGTCTCCCTCATTCACCCTGGCGCCTGTGGGTGGAGTGATCTGCGAGGCTGCTGGAGACTCCCTCCCTGAAGCCTGCCTGTATCTGCTCCTCTCAGTGGCTCAAGGCCAAGGCAGGACTGGGCTGGGCTCCAGGTCCAGGGCGTGACAGACCTTTCACAGGTTTTTCAGGGCTTTCTGAAACAGAAATCTCCTCCACTCCATTGTTCTGTGGCTTCTGCTGCTCCAGAATTTGTTGGGAGTTCTTTTTTACAGATATTTTATGGGCTGTGGGTTCAAAGCTACCATACGTGTATCTTTCTACTATGCCATCTACACTAATTCTTCTGAATCCAGATGTATCCCATCCCTATCAGCTATGATTAGGGTAGGATTTCATTTTACTCATAAAAGGCACAAAGGGAAAAGGGAAGCAGGGTAAAAGAGCCTGGGTAGATAGAGATATTCCTAGGAGGGCACTGATAAGAGAGGGGAAGGAATTTAAAAATGTGTTGATATACATCTGAGAAATAACAAACTTAGTTATGAGTGGTAAAAGAAATGAGAACGGAAGGAAGCAATACAGCCTCAAATGTTTATTGTTAGGGGAAAGATGAAGAAAGTGAAAGATAAGTGGGTCAGCCATCATACTACCTGAGTGGCACTATGTGGGGAGGGCACCTTCGTTGCTGTGTATTTTAGGGAAGAATATAACCACAAAGACAGGGGCGACAAAAGTCTGTGACAACTTTCAACCTCACTTCACCTGTAGTTGCTGTTAGCAATTACAACATTCATCATTCTGGGAATGTCTCTATCCATGGTAATTACAGTTAATCTTCCAACTAGGCAATAATTATCTAGTTGCCATACCATGCAGGATCAACGGGCTAGGGTTCACTTCTTTCAGCACGACTGAACACAGTGAAAAGTATCTCAACCTTGAAAAGGGACTAGCATTTTTCAAACTGTACAGAGACTGGTTGTATGTTTTTGTATTTCTTCAGTTTTAGACTACATTTGTATATTAAACAAATAGGTTACTACACTCATTTCCGTTATCATTACTCTGCTGAAATGCTTTTTAATAACCATCTCAATAAAACAATATATATTTATGGGAAGGGCAAAAGTTATTATATTAGTCTGCAAATCACAGCTTATGTATCAGAACAAGGTCAATGAGGATAGCCAGACAATCATGAAAGCCTTTGACTTCAGCCATTTCAATGAGCCAGTACCTCAGCTGCTTTAACCTATGAGGCTGTTCTCTCTCATCCATTCCTACTTTCGGCCTGTAATTGTGAAGGCAGCGGTTCACAAGGATCATGCCAATACTGGCATTTCTTGGCTTTTAGGATAAGCGAAAATATTAATTGAAACTCAATATATAGTTATCACTTTTAATTTTGAAAGGTAATGAAGGACTAATGTTGGAAATTACATTCAACATAGGGGTATGGTAACAACAGGACAGCATTTCGTTGTTTCTAAGAACACATCTAATAATTTGTGTATATTTACAACAATTATGAAAATGTACAAACGTAGATTGGGGCAAATGAATAATGCGCTGGGAACCATCAAATGCCCATCCTGGATTCCACAGACTTCCAATGTTTCACAGACAAAATAAAACATATATGTCTTTTATAAATACACTTGGAACTTAATTTTCCTATGGATAATTTCTGTGACTCATGTTTAAAGATCCCCTTGCTTGCGTCGTCAATTACACTCCAGAAAGGCAGTACAGCACAGGGGAGAGAAAGCAATCCTTGGAGTTGGCAAGAACTACCTCTGACTCCCACTGGCAGTGTGACCTAGGCAAGTCACTTAACCTCTCAGGGATCTAAGTAACTATCTAAGATTCTAATTTGCTGAAAGATACTGGCCTGCAGTGCAAAGGGAGTTCCCTATACCATGACACCATATATCCAGTCCATACCCCATGAGAAACTCAAACATACACATTTAATCGGATAGCTATATTAGGTATGCTGAGAGAGTAAGGAAGCTGATTCTATAAACTACACCTGAAAAACCGGTCACCTAACACTTACCACAGCTGCTCTTCCAAACCTTTTCATCCCTCCTCAAAGCTCCCATATTTCACTCTGCACCTCCTCAGCTAAAAATCTTGTCTCATATTTGGCTGAAAACAATTGAGGCTATTACTTGAGACCACCCTGTCCCCACTTCTTCTCATCTAACATCATCCAAATGCCTTCTGTCAGTATCTCCTCCTTCATTCATCCCACATGAAAATGCTTCTTCAGGGGGCGGAGCCAAGATGGCGAAGTAGAAAGACGCACATACACATAGCTCCGAACCCACAAACCACAGAACGGCTAGAGGGGACCAACCCAGGGCGAATTCTGCACCCAGAGACCACGGAATATTGGAGCAAGGGAGATTTCTGTTCCGGAGAGACCTGCAAACCTCTCGCGGGGGGTCCTTCGCGCCATGGACTGGGCGCCGGGACTGGGAGCAGAGGGCAGCCCTGTCGTGGCCGAGACACCGTGAGGAAAAGATCCGAGCAGGCTACGGGACGGGATCTCCAGCTGCGGCACAAGCCCCCCCACCAACAGGTGACTGACGGGGGTAGGTGAGAGAGTCTCTTTGGCGGGTCGAGAGGGGAGTGGGGTTCCCCCATGGCCGGGCCCCCCCAGGAGATAGAAGCTGAGAGGCGGCTACAGACAGGAGCTCCCCAAACGGGCGGGAGCCTGTATCCATAGTGGAAGGTCTGTGCATAAACCCCCTGAGGGAACTGAGCCAGAGAGGCGGCCCTGCCCCTGACCACCTGAACTTAATTCTCACACTGAATAGCAGCCCTGCCCCCGCCAAAAACCCTAAGGTGGGAAGCAGCATTTGAATCTCAGTCCCCAAACGCTGGCTGGGAGGACCAGGAGGCGAGGTGGGTGTGAGGAGAACATTCAGAGGTCAGGTCACTGGTTGGGGAGAATGCCCAGAAAAGGGAAAAGAAATAAAACTATTGAAGGGTACTTTTTCGGAGAAAAGACACTTCCTCCCTTCCTTTCTGATGGGGAGGAACGATGCTTGCCATCAGGCAAAGACACAGAAATCGAGGATTCTGTGTCCCAGCCCACCCAATGGGCTCAGGCCATGGAAGAGCTCAAGAGGAATTTTGAAAATTAAGTTAGAGAGGTGGAGGAAAGACTGGGAAGAGAAATGAGAGGGATGAGGGAGAAGCATGAAAAGCAGATCAGCTCCCTGCTAAAGAAGAACCAAAAAAATCTTGAAGAAATTGGCACCTTGAGAACTAGCCTAACTCAGTTGGCAAGGGAGGTGCAAGGGGCCAATGAGGAGAATGCTTTCAAAAGCAGAATTAACCAAATGGAAAAGGAGATTCAAAAGCTCACTGAAGAAAATAGATCTTTCAAAACTGGAATGGTACAGATGGACGCTAAAGACTTTATGAGAAAGACCGATATCTCAGAACATAGCGTGCAGATTCGAAAAATGGAAGATAATGTGAAATATCTTATCGGAAAAACAACTGACCTGGAAAATAGAATCAGGACAGACAATGTAAAAATTCTGGGACTACCTGAAAACCATGATCAAAAGAAGAGCCTAGACATCATCTTCCATGAAATTATCAAGGAAAACTGCCCTGAGATTCTAGAACCAGAGGGCAAAATAAATATTCAAGGAATCCGCAGAACACTGCATGAAAGAGACCCAAAAAGAGAAACTCCTAGGAGCATTGTGGCCAAATTCCAGAATTCCCAGGTGAAAGAGAAAATATTGCAAGCAGCTAGAAAGAAACAATTCAAGTATTGTGGAAATACAATCAGGATAATACAAGATCTAGCACCCTCTACATTAAGGGATCGAAGGGAATGGAATAGGATATTCCAGAAGTCAAAGGAACTAGGACTAAAACCAAGAATCACCTACCCAGCAAAACTGAGTATAATACTTCAGGAGAAAAAATGGTCTTTCAATGAAATAGAGGATTTTCAAATTTTCCTGATGAAAAGACCAGAGCTGGAAAGAAAATTTGACTTTGTAACACAAGAATGAAGAGAACCATGAAAAGGTGAACAGCAAAGAGAAGTCATAAGGGACTTACTAAAGTTGAACTGTTTACATTCCTACATGGGAAGACAATATTTGTAACTCTTGAAACATTTCAGTAACTGGGCACTGGGTGGGAGTACACACACACACACATGCACATACGCACACATACATAGAGAAAGAGTGCACAGAGTGAATTGAGGAGGATGGGATCATATCTTTAAAAAAAAATTAAATCAAGCAGTGAGAGAGAAATATTGGGAGGAGAAAGGGAGAAGTTATATGGGGCAAATTATCTCTCATAAAAAAGGCAAGCAAAAAACTTATTAGTGGTGGGATAAAGAGGGGAGGCAAGAGAAAAACATGAGGTCTACTCTCATCACATTCCACTAAAGGAAAGAATATAATGCACACTTATTTTGATAGGAAAACCTATCTCATAATACAGGAGAGTGGGGGACAGGGGTACAAGCAGGGTGGGGGGGAAGATGGAGGGGAGGGCAGGGGGAGGAGAATGCAATACGAGGTCGACACTCATGGGGAGGGAAAGGACCATAAGAAAATAGAAGTAATGGGGGACAGGATAGGATGGAGGGAAATATAGTTAGTCCTATACAACACAACTAGTATGGAAATCATTTGCAAAACTGCTGGGGATGGAAGCTCAATTCCATGTGGACAGTCTCGGGCGGGTAAAGGTGGGAACTTCTAAATCTTAGAGTTCTCACGAGGCCCCCCCAGGAAACGACTGGGAATCGAGGTGAACCGAGCAATCTCGTGTATTTCCGCCTCTTCCCGTGAGAAACGTGATGGGAGAGAGCTCTCCCCGCCCTCGAGATTGTCCCGGACCTGGGCACACCGAACAGCACGGTATTCAGATGCAAACTATGCGGCTGGAGAGCTTAAGTAGGATCAGGAAAGCCAGAAAGTTCTCTTGGGCGGAGGGGCCAAGTGTGAGGACAACAAGGCTCCGCTTTTCCTCTCTCCTCTCTCCCCTCCCCCTCTCTCCCCACTTACACTTCTACTTCCAATCTCTTATTATAAGATCTTTGCCTCCTTGGGAGATTCTTCACTCCCTCCTAAGGAAGAATTCCCCTGCACTTGTAACTAGACCCTGAAATAAAGCTCAACCCTTGTTCGACTCTGGAACGTCCTTTCTCTCATACGAGCATCCGGTTTGGCCAACCGAAGACCTCCGATAGAGGTAAGGTAAGACTCGGGTAGCCCACAGGCCTCTAGGCCTGGCACAAAACTAAACAGATTTGGCTTATATTGAATTACCTGTCTTCCAAGGGGAAGGGGTGGAGAGGGAGGGAGCTAAAGAAGTTGGAACTCAAAGTGTTAGGACCAAATGTAATGTTCTTACCACTGGGTAACAAGAAATACAGGTTAAGGGGTCAAGAAAGCTATCTGGCCCTGCAGGACAAAAGAGAAGACGGAGACAAGGGCAGGGAGGGAGGATAGAGGAGAGAGCAGATAGGTCACAGGGGCAATTAGAATGTCTGAGTTTGGGGGGGGGGCAGGGGATAAAAGGGGAGAAAATTTGTAACCCAAAATTTTGTGAAAATAAATGTTAAAAGTTAAATTAAAAAAAAGCTATTAGACAAGTCAAGGAAAGAGGAAAAAAAAAAAAGAAAATGCTTCTATAGGTCCAAGTCATCGCATTCTATCTTATCTCCTCCAGCGTATCACCCCTCTCTAATTCCTATTCTTGCTTTCTTCAATCTTTCCCTGCCTACTGGCTACTTCCCTCCTTCCCCATTCCCAAAAACATCTTTACTTCATCAACCTGTCCTCACTCTCATCTCACATTTCTCTTGGCATTTTTGCCTAATTTGTGCTCTAAGAGGATTCCTGAAAACACGTGTCTCCACTTCCTTTCTGCACTCTTTCTTTTAACATTAGTCTGGCTTGTAAAATCTCCAAAGATACCAATGCTGCCTTAACTGCCAAATCTAATGGTTTTTTCTCATTTCTCATCCTACTTGATCTCTTTGAAGCCTTGTCAAACTAGAACACTTATCTGCTTGATATTCCCTACAGTCTTCGTTTTGTAACACTAGTTTTCCCTGGATCTCCTCCTAAGTATCTGATCCTCTCCTTCCTAGCCTCCCTTGTAGATTACCATCTCCATTCGACTGACCTCCTAGCAAGCAGAGACAGCCTCCAGATTTCTTTCTATCGGTTGTGATTAGCTGGGTGACTGACACATAGAACGCGATTAATAAAAGCAGAAATTACTTTTCTGCCTTGTTGCTTTTACATTCCACATACAGTGACCATATTTCTCCAGATGAGGCAGCTAGGTGGCCCAGGGGATAGGAGTGCTGGCTTTGGATCAGGGAGACTCATATTCCTGGCTTCAAATCTAGCCTTAGGCAAATATTCGTTGTGTGGCCCCGGGCAAGTCACTTAACCTTATTTGCCTCAATTTGCTCATCTGTAAAAGGACCAGGAGAAGGAAATGGAAAACCACTCCAGTATCTGTGCCAGGGAAATCCCCCAAAGTCTTCCCAGAGAGTCAGGCACAACTGAAAGGCTGAAAACAACATTTCACTAGAACAGGGTAGCATTTGCTCCCACCTCACCACTGAGGAGGCGGAAGTCAGCTGGAGGCTGGCTAAAGGAAAAAGTGAAGGAGTTTCCCTTCATTCAAAATGGGTAGGCAGGAGGGGGAGGGGACGCCAGTGGTCACGATTGGGATCCACTCTCCAGCAGGCAGAGCCTGACCCTGCTCTGTCCCAGATGCTGAGGGGAAGAGCTTGGCCAAGGGGTAGCCGAGGCACAGGCGCCCCCGTGGAGGGGGGGGTGTCTGAGGCTGTTCCTGGGGGCCTTCCCTTCACTCTCCCCCACTGCCCTCTCACCTGCCCTTTTTATCCAGATCGTCGACTCCGGCCTTTTCGTGGAGCAGCAGTTCCTGCACCTTCTTCACATCCCCAAGCTCGGCAGCTTTGTGTATCTTATCGAGGTCCTTGACTCTGATGATGTAAGAATCCGGGCCGAAGGGTGGGACCCCGCTGTCCCTGCGCGGGGGGAGGAGGAGGAGGAGGAAGATGGGGACACAACGCTCCTCCTAAAGATGTTAGAAATGTTCTTCATGTTGGCAGGGGGTCACAGAGAGGGTGGGGGAAGTCACGAGGAGTTCTCCCTTGATGTATTGGCCTCCTCTGGGCCCTCGCCTATTCTCCAAAAAGAACGTCAACCGCTCCAAGTGAAGTGACTCCTAAGCCAGTAACAGCAAGGAATCGATCCTAGAAACGGCTGTAGCCCTAGCAACTCCTCGAGGGGGACCGAAATGAGCATGCGTTCTCCAGATGCAGGAGTCACGCGCATGGGCCCAAAGGTAAAGCTAAGCCTGGGCGAGTGCACACGTGCCAGGTCAGTTAGGTCTCCGCGGGAGGGGTCCACAGCTCAAGATCGCGAGGGTGGCTGAGCCCTGGGCTGGCTGCTTCCTGTGCTGGAGGTTCTTTAGAGCCTGGAACTGTGACAGGATGCATAGAAGACGGGGGAAGGCGATGGGGGCCAGGTGAAACCTAAGGGGAGGGTGGGGCATGTGGATTGGGAGGAACTGGGTTCGAACGTGGAATCCTGGACCCGCTCTGTTGTTTCCATTTGTGAAGGTGGGCAAAGCACTTCCTCTCTGAGCCCCAGTTCCTTCTTCTGTACAACGCAGACTTCGGTCTTGATAACTTCCCAAGTGTCTGCCAGCCATGAATAATTCTGTGAAGCCCAGACTGAAAGCCAGCTCCATGTTGGTGCTCTGATGTCTGATGGACGCCCTGGGACAAACGCAGTCTAGGTTCCTCTCTCCTCTGATTCTCCCTTCAGGAGGACAGGGCAATGATTCCTCTGGGACAGGGAGCCTGGCACAGGGAGGGTGGAGCTGGCCTTAACCAGGCAGCCCTGGGTTCGAGCCCAGCCTGTGCAGAACTGCAATTGCCCTATTGATGCTTTTATTAGAGTGGGGGCTGAGGGAGTTACAGCAGTTGTTTGGGAAAAGATATGTCAGGTTCAGCTGATTATAAGTAAGGCTAGAGTACAGAATGAGACTATTTTTTTTTTAAAATGGCCAATGCAGAAATTTATTTTGCTTGACTTGACAAGCACATAATAGGAGTTTTGATTTGGTTTCTTTCTCAATGAGGAGTAGGGCAATTGGACGAGAAAAGGTAGATTTCTTTCTGAAAAAAGCAATAAAATAAATTCTTCAAAATGTACCTAATACATACCTACATGAAAGTGCTAGATTATTTGCACAGAAAAAAATGATGAGACACAGGAGGCCACAGTAGATAGAAGGCCAACCTTGAGTTCAGGAAAATGAGAGTTCAGGTTCTACCCTGCCATATTCAAACTGTATAACCATTGGATTGTCATTTAACCTTTCAGGGTTCTGAGGCAGCTCTCCTATAAGCCCCTAAGATTGCGGATGAGTTATTGAATCTACGCAAGTGGAAGGAGTTAACACACCTAGAATTGCTAGTAAAATCCCAGGTCTGAAAAAAAATGGAAAAGAAAACAAAAGGGGAATAGTGCATGACAGGTATTCAGAGAAAGATGGGAAAAAGTATGTGGACTAATTGAATTAAGTGAACATAATCAGGAGGACAGCACAAAAAAGGAAAATCACAGTGGAAATGAAACGCCCAAACACAGTAGCATTGTAATTCTGATGACTAAGCTTCGAGATTAGTCCAAGAGATTTAGGAAATGAAGCTTGCCTTCCCACTCTGTGGAGATGAGGAACTGTGGGAGCAGAATGCCACACAGGTCGTAAATGTCTGAGGCCATGTGACCTAAGAGCTTCCTGACTCCTAAAGGCCCAGTACTCTACACCATGAGCCACCTAGTTGGCTCTTAGACAAATTGGGTTCAGTGACTTGCTCAAGGGCACACAGTAAATGTTTGAGGCCATTTGAACTCAGGTCTTCCTGACTCAAAACCCAGCACTCTATTCACTCAATCATCTAGCTGCTTCCCCCTGCTGAAGGTAGTAAATGGCTATTCCTGTCTTCACATGGGAATCCTGTGATGACAGGAAAGATCTATCCATGATCAAGAGCTTGGTTGTCAGATCAGACTTTCCACATGCTACCATTTCCACAAAGGACAAGACTGCTACCATGAAGGTGGAACAATTTTGGTTTTCAGCCTCAATGTCAATGCAGCCATGGCACCTACTAGGACCAGATCAATCTAAACAGTGGAGGGATGTGTGTGTGTGTGTGTGTGTGTGTGTGTGTGTATTATATATATATAATGAGACGCAGAGACCATGGACCTACCTGCCATGAGTGACCAGCATGACTGATCTTCCTTCCAACCCCTCCTAAAGGCATCCTCCAAAGCCTTCTCATAGCTCCCCATCTTTTCCCTCCTTCCTTCCTGGAAATTGGCTCCTCACTGTTCAGCCTCAAATACTTTGGCCTCAGCCAGGGAGCCTTGCTTAAAAGCGAAACTGCAACTCCAGCACCAGAGTGAAACCTCTGAACTTTTTATTGCTAAAAAATACTCACCTGTGGTCCTTTGTATGCTGCAACCTGAGGTCAATGAAGCTCTTTCCATCTGACTCACAATTGGAATGTCCTCTATTTTTTGTCTTCAAATATAAACTCCTTGAGGACAGACTTACTTTTCTAAATGTATTCCCAGTTCATTTCATAAACGTCTAATAAAAGCTTTCCCATTCATTCTTTGTTCCTCATTCGTACAAAGTAAACAGAACCAGGAGAATCCACAGACTATGACTGCAATGGTGTCAAGAAAAAGAAGACACCATCTTAGAGAACAGAGGAAAAAAGGAAGCAGTTTGAATTGTAGTGACTAATGTTTGTCCAGGAAAACAGATCATCAAAAAGTCTGCCATGCCCTCTACATGTAATCATTCCAACATGTGTTGGAATTCTCTCAGGTCCTGTTGAAGAAAGAGAGATGGGAGAACTGCTTCAGAATGTGAATGAATTCACTTAGATCTTCTCTGTAGCCATTGGGAGGTTTATTGATGCAGAAGCTGAGATTTAGTGAGGAGCTAAACAAAGGCCTTGCTTTAGAAAAAGGACCAGTTTTATGTAGGATGACTTTAGGGTTTCCTTGTGGGTGTAGGAGATCTAGGGTCTTGCAAGATAAAGACACAGGGTGAGGACTATGATGGACACATGGTAAGGAAATCCCATTCCCAGGATCAGGGGTAGGAACAGGAATTTTTTGTTTCCCCAGGATGAGGGGTGAGAACGGGGAATCATATGGTCCAGGATAAGGGGAGGTTGTGGTAAGGGGAGATTTTTAAGGCACCAAGGGCTTCACAAAGTCAATCAATATTACTTTACCTCTCAGGGCACTGTTTCTACCCACATCAGTCCTGCCTGCAGGAAGAACCAGACCCTAAATATTCCAGAGACTTCATGCTGTGGTTGAGGAGCTAACCACAAATTCCCCTGAGAGAGCAGGAATAACGCAGTGAGGACTTACAACTGGTGGATGACTATGATGGGGTGCTTGGGTGCATGTGCTTGGACCCCAATTCTAAAATCACATTTCTCTTAAAAATCACATTTCTCTTAAAAATCACATTTCTCTCTAACCTCAAAACACTCTCTCAGTCAGTCTAACTCCAGTTCAAGGACAGCCTGCCCCAGCAGGAACCGTTATCTCCCTTCCTACCATAGTAGCCAGCTGCACCTATAGAATTTATTACTTAGAGCCAGCTGCGTGCTGACTAAACTAGCTGTGCACTGGTTCATGGCGACATTAATTCCTCGCTGACCAGTGATATGCATCTTCAACTTAGATTTATGTGAGCTCCTTTACATAAATCTTGTCTAAGAAGACATTGGTGACAGAAGTATGATTTTTTATGATCAATCCTGACTATCGTTTGACTTAGTGACGTTTCAGACTTAAAACCACACCTCCATGTAGCTAACCCTTGGGCTATTTCCCGATAAATATTGAGTAAAATACCTACACAGTACATACCTAAAGTACGTGTTCTTTTAAGAACTGACTACTCCCTAATCACACCACAGAATACCTAGTTAGCGTATTTGGCACCCATCTTACTATACAATAATCTGTATAAACTTTATCTATAATTCCTTTAAATGGCAGGTTCCCTAAGTATTCTTGCCCGCTAAAAAGTGTAATAATAATAAACTGTTTTGCCTACTTGACTTAAGATTGTTTCAGTCCAGTGAATCCTTTCTAGACTAGGTTGACAGGGATCGCTAGCGCTTCGTGCACCTTTCTTGACCCTCATCATATTTTTGGCGACTCCTCCAGAGCATAATCTGACATCTCAAGTCCTCTCCAAGTCAAGGTGAGCTTTCTTTTCCCTTAAGCTTGCTGAGCTTTCCCCTCTCCTTGCCCTATAGCTGAGGTTCAACTCGTGCACAAGGAACGCTTACTGGGGTTCGGGCAGAGCCTTTAATGGGCTCTGCCACTCTCCATTGAAACAAGGGACGCCTTTTGGAATTCAGTGCACTTTCTAGCACACAGTGGTGCTTCATTCAAAATGTGGGGAAATAAAATTGATCATTTTTTATACACACACCCCCACAAACCTATTTATTAGAAGTAATTATAAGTAGATAAATTCATGGCCAAGTAATGAACCAATGAATTCCATATTTGTGTATGTATGCATACATCTATTTAAATACTTTATTATTTATTTTATTTTAGTCAGAAAAAGCTATGTATTCATATACATACAAATACATGTTAGTCATCATTTGGGTATTTATTATTTGAGTCCTCCAAGTTATGAGGCTACATTTTGTTTGAGTCTGGATTTGTTTCACGGTAGCTGCTTAGGGGACTCCCAGTGAGAAAACTTTTACCAGTCCGCAGATGAGAAATTATCTTGCTATTTATGATCACAGAATATTGCCCAGATAATTGAAAGGTGATGGTAATAGTCTAGTGCGTTTTACTGGCACAATCTGAACACAAAATTTCATGCTACAGAGATCCGTTAACGCTGCCTCCCCTGGAAGTTGCTGAGGCAAACCAAAATTGTAACATGAATATATATTCAGGGATTGACCACTTATACAATTAGATGCCACCATTCATACTGAAGACTGACATATTTCCAAGACCATCCTATTTTGTCTTTGTCTGGTCCTTTTCTTCCTGATTGTCAGTAGATATTTCAGAAGCGAATGATATGAATATAAGAAGATCTTGGGGACATTGATGAAACCCTTTTTTCTCTGGTAACATTTGATCTTTGTTCATTCTAAGAATTACCTCTGGGTTGCAGTCATCACCAACGTTGTGTTAAACATAAAATAAAATAAATTTCTTTTCGTAGATTTTAGATTCATTTTTCGGGATTGTAAGTGTAGAATTGAAAGAGACCTTAAAAATCGTTTAGTGTCCTCCAGCTTTTAGTTATTGAGTCCTCATTTTATGATGAGGAAATGAAGGGCGAAGGAGGTTAATTAACACTGAAAGTCACCTAAGTAGCAAATGACAGAGGTGTGATTTGGAGTGAAATGATGTGACTCCAGAGCCAGTGTCCTAGTATAATAAAATGTATAAAAAAGGGTCAGAAACAAAATTTTTCCCACTGTTTCAATGAAACATACTGGTCTATATTGTCCGTTGATTTGCTTGAAGTGGCCTTTTCCAGGTACCAATCATGTTCACACAGGGAAGACCTCCTGCATATAACTGCATACATATATACAGTTGTATATATGTGTGTATGTGTGTGTGTATCTACACATACACACACATATATACATCTATATATATAGATATATATACACATATCTTTCTACCTATCTATATATATTGACATATATATATCTATATATCTATATACATGTATGCAGACATATATGAATATACATATTTATATATAGTTATACAGTGATGGTTATAGTTCCATAGTTCTATTTCTTTATAAGGTCATTTTTATTAAATGAATTGGTAATTTATAAATTACTAACTTTGAATTTCTAAGACTGATTTAGTCTCAGATGAGCTCAAAGTTAAAGTGCTGATCTGAAGAATCCTCTTTTACCTTAATCAGAAGCAAGTTAGCCCACGAAAGCTAAATGCAGGAAAATGAGAATTTTTGTTTCTAAAGCCATGTGAGAGGAAAGAGGATGAGTGGAGGTAGGTATAAAGACAGCTCTTCCAGATGGATGAGACAATTAGTGGCAAGAGGTCTATGGTCTGAAGTGTTTCTGCAATGTTTATTTTGCTTCTGTTTTCTATGCCAAGGAACATGACTTGGATTAGAAAAAAAACAGAACAAAAATGGCTACTAGGAACGTGAGGTCTAAGATAATAAGGTCACTTTGTTGTCTTTAATCAGTCCAAATATTGATTCACACACATCCTCAGATACTGGAGGAAAAAATGATTGCTTGATCACTATCAGGGATCTTCGAAAAATTATGAAGACTGGAATCACAAGAGTGCAGAATAGGAGATATCTGAGACTCTCTCACTTGGTTGAGCTGAATTCTTTTAATCCCAATGGGAGGACTCATCTACTGTGTATATTGATTGTCATATATTCTACATATTTTTTCTCTAATTTCCAATTTGTTAACCTGGACAAATGGATTTATCTGCTATGCTATATTTTTCCATTGTGAAATATACATTTCGTCAGAATGGGGTCAAACTTGGAGATATGTATATGTGTGTATGCACACATATACGTACACATGTGCATACATATATGCGTGTGTGTATGTGTAGATATAACTAAGTGTATCTTTATATACATGCACTAGTGAATGCACACATCTACACATTGTGTGTGTGTGTGTGTGTGTGTGTGAGAAAGAGAGAGAGAGAGAGAGAGAGAGAGAGAGAGACACGCACACGCACACACAGTGCTTGGGACCCTCTTTCCCATTAAGGAATAGTTATCCAAATTGAAGCTGGGAGGGTGCAACCAAGATAAGCATTTCTGTTGAACTCTCCTAACATTCCACACCAAAAACTTCAAAATAATCCCTCAAATTAAATTTTGGAGTAGTATAGCTAACAAAAGCTCAGGGTGAGATATTTTTTCTAGAACAGGACAGCTTACTTAAGAGGTATGAAAAAAGGTCTTTGACATTGGTGGTTGTGGCATGCAGGAGAGCAGTGGTGTTGTCAGATCTTTGGTTTGAAGCTTGTAGCATTGACTGAGTCTTTCTGCATTCCAACACCTTGAAACCCTAAATTTTCACAAAGAATTATTTGTGAAAACAGCAGATTGAGAAAAAACGAGCTAGGGACAGCTCTCCTACTTCCCAACTTTAATATAAAGCGTTCAAAGTCGATAAAAAAAGCTGGAAAAATGAGCAAAGAACAAATAAAGACCCTGACCATAAAAAGCTGCTTTGACAATGGCAAATCAATAACAAACTCAGAAGCCATTGGCAGAAAAAGATTTGGAAGCAAAGCCGCAAAGAAAAAATGCAGACTAGACACAAGCTCAAAAATTATCTCTGAGTGAGATAAAGAAAGAGCAAAAGAAAAATTATGTTAAAAATCAAGTAAGAATGGGAGAGCAATGCAAGACAATTAGGAAAAGAGAAACATTTTGGTAAAAGTTGAGCAGAAAATAACGGGTTGAGGGAGGGTCAAATACCTTACAAAACTTAATTGAGCAAATTGTAAAAGAGATACAAAACTAGGCTGATGAAAAAAACCTTTTAAGAAGTAGAATTGTCCAAATGGAAAAAGAGCCTTAGAACCTCAGTGAAGAAAATAATTAATTAAAGATTAGAATTAAGGAGCAGCTAGATGGTACAGTGCATAGAATACTTTCTTGCCTTCAAGACTGGAGGACCTGAATTCCAATTCAGCCTGAGACGCTTGCTAATTCTGTGCCCCTAGGTTATTTACTTAACCGTAATTGCCTCAAAAAAAATAGAATTGGGCAAATAGAAGATAATGGCTCCATGAGACATCAGGGAACAGAAAAAAGACAAATGAATGAAAATGTATGAAAAAATGATTATTTCATTGGAAAAACAACTGAATTGAAAAGTAGATCAATGGGAGGAAATTTTAAAAGCCATAAAAAAGAACCTAGACACATTTCAAGAAATTTTAAGGAAAATCTATCCTGATTTCCTAGAATCAAAAGGCAAAATAGAAAATCAAAAATAAATTCAGGAATCATCTCCTGAAAGAAATATGAAGATAGAAACTCCTAGGAATATTACTGTCAAATTCCAGAACTCCTAATTCAAAGAAAAAAAAAACGCCAAGGAAACTACAGCAATATATCACAAAGATCATAACACTGTGATCAGGTGGAATTTATACCAGGAATGCAGAACTGGTTTTACATCACTAGAACTATAAGTGTAGTTGACCTCTAAGTAACAAAAACAACCAAAATCATATGGTTATATTAATGAATACAGAAAAAGGTTTTAACAAAATACATCCATTCCTATTAAAGACATCAGAAAGCATAGGAATAAATGGAGCCTTTCTTAAAATGGTAAGTAGTATCACTCTAAAACCAAGAGCATACATTTGTTATGGACATAAGTTAGAAGGCTTTCCAAGAAGATCAAGTGTGAAGCAAAGATGTCCATTATCACCACCACTATTCATTATTACATTGGAAATTGTAGCTATAATAATAAAAGAAAAAGAAATTGCAGGAATAAAAATGGACAGTGGGGAAACAAAACTATCATTCTTTGTGGATAATGAAGAACTAGACAATCCAGCAAAAAAAAACAAATTGAAACAATTAAAATTTCCAGCAAATTTTCAGGAAATATAATAAACCCCAAATAAATCATCACCGTTTCCAAATTTTACCAACAAAACCCAGTATTAAGAGGATGGAGAAATTCCATTTAAAATAACTACAGACAGTATAAAATACTTGGAGTCTACTTGAAGAGACACACTTACAAAAGTATGTGAATACAATTTTAGAACACTTTTCACATAAACAGATCTAAATAACCTGGGAACTATTGATTGCTTGTGGGCAGGCTAAACCAATATAACTCAAAAGACAATTCTGCTGACATTTATTTCTTCAGTGCCATACCAATCAAATCACCCTGTTATTTTATAGTGTTGGATGAAATAGTAACAAAATTTGTGTAGAACAACAAAAGGTGAAGAATATCAAGGAAATCAATATAAAATACAGGCAGAAGGTAGATTTAACTATATTACAAAGTGACAGTCATCAAAACAATCTAGCATTGGGTAAGACAGTAGTAAAACAGTGTTAAAGATTAAGTGCACAATAGAGGGAGGTAAATGACCACTGTCATCTAGAATTTGATAAACTCAAAAATTCAAACCTTGGGGACAAAAAGTCATTATTTGACCAAAAAGCAATTCTGAGAAAACTGGAAAGCAATTTGGCAGAAACCAGTCTTAAACCAATATCTCACACCGTGTACTGAGAAAAAGTTGAAAGAGAAAGGTGATATCATAGGCAAATTAGGGGAACGTGGGACAAATTACCTGGCAGATAAGGAAAATTTTATGATCAAAAAATCAATAGATAGCATGGGAAGTAAAATGGCTAATTTTGATTGCATGTAATAAAATTTTAAACAAATAAAACTAATTTAGCCCAAATTAGAGTTAAAGCAGTAAACGGGAAAATATTGGACATCAAGTTGCTTCAGATAAAAGTTTCATTTCTCAAATATATGGGGAACTGATCTCAATCTATAGAAATAGGAACCATTATGCAGTTGGTACAGACAAGTATTCAGGAGAATAAATCAAAACTATCAAGAGTCATAAAAATGCTCTAAATCACTAAGAATCTGAGAAATGCAAGTCAGAACAAGTCTGAGATGCTTTCCAGACCAGCTAATATGAGAGAAAGCAAAAATAATAGACGTTAGAGGGGATGTGGAAGAATAGTTACACTATGGCACTATTGGTGGAGTTATGAAATGGTCCAAACTTTTTGGAGAGCAATTTGGAATTAAGACCAAAGAGCTATCAAATTCTTTGACCCAGAAGTAGAAGTACTAGTTCTATAACCCCAAGAGATCAAAGGAAAAGGAAAATGATTAATATATACAAAAATATTTGTAGCTGCTCTAAAGGTGGCGAAAAATTGAACATTGAGAAGCTGCTCATAAGTTGGGGAATGACTGAACAGGTTGTAGTATGTGACTGTGATGGAATACTACTGTGCTATTAGAAATGATGAGCTAAATGGTTTTAGAAAAATCTGGGAGCTGATGAAAATGAAGTGAGAAGAACTACACAGTACTGTACACAGTAATAGCATTGTTGTAACATTAATCAACGATGAAAGACTTGGCTATTCTAATTAATATAGTGATCTAAGGTAATTCCAAAAGTCCCATGATGAGAAATGGTACTCACCTCTAGAATGAGAACTGATTAATTCTGAATGAAGAATGAAGCATATATCTTTTCACTTCATTTTTCTTGCTGTTTTGCAACATAAGTCATGTGAAGATATTTTACATCATTTCAATCTGTATCATATTACCTTCTCAGTTAATGGGGGGAGGGGAATGAAGAGAAGGAGAAAACTTTGAACTCAAAATAATTTTTTTTAAAAGAGTAGCCTAAGCCTAAAAATTATTTCCCCTAGACTTTCAGTATTTAAGGAAGAAACTATAAATCTTAACCGTTTCTAAGAAGAGCAGAGTGACTAGTTACTACTTCCAATCTCCTGCTTTCCTTCCTTGCAAGAATCAAAGACTCCTTGGAGAAGGATGGAAGGAAGAGATTCTAGAAATATCTGCTTTTGCCTCCCTGAAAGTCACATCTAGACAGACCCACATAAGCTCTCATTATCTACATGGGTCAACCAAAAAGAACCCATACCCTCTCACACTAGATTTTGGTGAAGAGTTTGATAAATTATCTCATGTTGTTCTGATGGAGAAGATCGAGAGTATAGTATAATCAGATGGCATAGCTAAGTTTAGAAGTGACATTAGATGACTTTGGAACATTAATGACATCCCTCAAAGAGTATTGATTAATGAGCTGATGTCAAAAAGGAAAGAATTCTCTATTACCATGTCCCATTCATCTTTGCTCAGTTTGTTTAATGCTTTTGTCAATGACCCAAAGATATAGACGGATATGACTGATTTTTAGATTATTCGAACTGTGTATAACTAGCATAATGTAAGAAAAAATATTCATCCAAAATAGATCTTAACACAATAGAATATAGGGATTGGATTTTTAAAAAATAAAATTGGATACAAATTTAATAAAATTATAACCATTTGTACTTTCCATCAATAAACAACTCTACAGGTACAAGTTAAGTAGGCATGGGTAGTAATTTTTTTGGGGGAAAAGGTTTTAACAGAATTTAAGGTCGAACTGAGTCAACACTGATGCGGCAATCAAAAAAGGCAATGTGATTGAGCTGCGTTAAGGGAATTGTAGCTTTTAGTAATGAGATGTCCCAATGCACTCTGCCCATGTCAGATGACATCTGGAGCATTGGGTTCCATTCTGAGTTCTCCTTTTTTGAAAGGCCATAAATAAGTTAGACAGCACCTAAAGAAGTGCAAACTGGATTGTAAATGGTAGTGATTCCACCATATGAAAGAAGGTCAGTTGAACTGGAGATATTTAACTTGTAGAAGACAAAACTGGAACACAATGTCTTTAAACATTTAAAACTGTGTCACATGGGAAAGGATTTACATTGTTCCATATGGCTCCAGAGGGTGGAAGCAAAATAAGTGGGTAGAAGTCTCAGCGACAAATTTGGACTTGCAGTCCGAAAAAAAATAATTGTTAGAACTCTTCAAATTTGAAATGGTCTGCCTTGTGTAAAGCAGTGATTTTCCAAAGGCCACCTGACCTCCCATAGACTGTATCACAGTGGGGACTCTTTTAGGCATAGGTTTGACTACATAAAAACTGGGTTCTTTCTGAACATGTTGCTTCCCCAATTAGAATTCGAAGTCCTTGAGAATAAGATCTATTTTTTGCCTTTCTTTGAATCACGAGAACTTAGCATATATAAAATGTGCTTGTTCAATTAACTTTTCTAAAATCTCTAACCAATGAAACGGCACCAGACTTGGGGTTAGAAGAAACATTTGCTAACTTCAGACAGTTTCTTCTCTGGGCCCCAGTTTCCTCATCTCTAAAAGTGGCAAATGGAAATATTTCTCTACAGATCAATTTCTAGTTTTTAAGCTATGATTTCCCCCACCCCTGGAGCAGGAGCCTTCCCTCTCCCTTTTGTTCCCCTTACCCTCCTTCCTCCTTTCTCTTCTTTTGCCACCCAAACCATCACTTTCTAAATTATGTCGTACTCATCTGAAGGTAAGTGGCCTTCTATGACCTTTTAACTTTCAGATAACCAAGCAACAGGCAAAGAACTATGAGCAAACAAAATATAATCAAGTGAAATATTAGATAAGGAGCGAAGGAAGTCACTTACATGTAGCAGTAATGAGAAAGGCTTCTTGCAGAACATGGGATTTTAGCTGGGTCTCAGAGAAAGACTGGGAAGCATGGAAATAGAATGGAAGAGAGAGAATTACAATTGCATTGGAGCTTTCACAAAGTAACCAAGCTGTTTGTTCCAAAATACCTAAGTATACCTTGCAAAAACGTACTTGTTTAAAGGACTGATATTGAGCCACCTAAACCTAGGGAATATTGAATTCCTAATGACTTAGCTCCACATGGAAATGTGTTTAAGCAGGACACAGTTTTGGTAAAATTAGGCAACAAATGAAGTGGATTGTGTGAAAATTGTACCTTATTGTGGTCCTCTCCTTCTAATCAATATAGTCAGTAAATTTATAGGTAACCGCTATAAAGGGACAATACCAGGAAATGAGGTTGCAAAGAGGAGCCTGAAAGTTATGTACAAACTGTCTTAAAGGTCAAAGGAGCATGATTTGCAAATTATATCATACATTAACGAAAATTTATATCTCGGTAACGTGCTAGATCAGAGGAAACCACCTAGGTTGTGATGTCAAGATTTTGATGCTGGGAAATGTGAATTCCAGACAAAATCCAGACTCTGCAGTTTCAGATCAGCAGAATATCCAAGAGGTGCTGATGACTTTGAGATGATGTGGATATGTCCATGAACTATCTCCAAACTGTCATAGATAGTTGGTCTGTTTCCACAAAAAATACACTCTTGCTTCTTCCTTACCCCCAGTACTGTTCCATCTGAATCAGGCCTCTGCTGGCCAACTCTAGCCCATAGTTACATGAGTGACATTCCCTGCGTCTCCCCTTCCCTATGCTTTACTCCACACCCCCTGCCTTCCTTCCACTCCATACGTTTCCATGAGATCTGTCTCTGTATCACTCTTCATCATTTGTCTGGGCTTTTACAGGATTTTTTGCCCCATACTCGGTTTAATTAAAGTGTTATTGCCACCTCTTTTCTCACTGCCAACTTATGGTGTTTTCTGGCAGGTATCCGAAACACTGGATATGCCTGCCCCCATTTCATAATTTCATAAATTATCAATTCATAGATATTCAGCCCCTCAAGCCTCCACTGTTCTTTCCAGCATTGGTCCTCCTCTGACCACTTTCAGATGCCTCAAAAAGCTCATGCTGTATACACATTCCTTCCATACCTTTCAAAACCTCTTCTCTAGAAAGGTTATGTTTCCATTACATATAAAGGACTAATATTTAAAAATCTTTATCTTGTAGCAGGGAATAGGGATGAGAAGTTTTTCTAACTTCATAGACTGACAAAGCATTTATCTAAAGAAATGGAATTCTAGATAGAATTTGAGTCCTGCACTTCTGGAGGTGGGCGAGGTATTTTGGGGGTTTCCAAATGACAGCTGAGTAAAATGATAGTGTTGAGAATGGAAGAAAAATGGTTTCCTTAGAGTGCCTTGTGCTGGAAGTTATTTAATGTTACACTTCATGGCATGCCTTGGCTTAGAATGCAAATTTAATGGGATCGCGGAAGGTGAAGGTGCAGGTTTTGCTCAAGATAAGACTTTCCCAACAAAGGGTCCAAAAAGATTGCCTTAAGAAGTAACAAGGTCTCCATCATGAAGAATGTTGGAGCAGATTTTGGATGAACACCAAATATATAAAAACTCGTGAATAAAATAAGGGTGGCACCGACCACATGAACTCTGAAGTTCCTTCTAATTCTAATCATTGTATTTTCAGATTGTATATGTTTTTCCCACTCCAAGGTGTAAGCATATAAGAGCTTTAAAATTTTCCTAGCTAAAGTTTGTAGGCTTTAAGTTGTAAAACAGAAGCATATAGTTCATAATTACGCAAAACCTCTGAAAGCCTTCATCCTCTCAAAAAAAGCCTAATCATATATACTGAAATTTCTTTTCATAGTGTTGAGAACGTACTTTATTGTTAAAGAAGTATCTTTTTTTGCACTGACTAAACTGTGCTCCTCATAGACAACCCCATAAAAGAAAGCTCTTGATGCAGGTGGTGAATCTTACTCAAATTGAGTAGAATTGTACTCGTATATTGTTAGAGCTAATAAAGGGTCCAATTCCCTCAATGGAGTAACAGGGAGGGATAGCAATTTGCTCAGTGACTGCACCATGAGTTCTGTCTTCTGCCTCCCAGCTCAGTTCTTCTCAGTGCACCACATTACATTTTTACCTCTAGGACTGGGAAATGACTAGTTACTCAGTCATGTGTGTACTTCTATATAAGTCGGAGTTTTTGTTGTTCAATTGTTTTTCAGGTGTGTCTGATTCTTCATGACCCTGTTTAGAGTTTTCTTGGCAAAGATGTGGGAATGATGTGCCATTTCCTTCTCCAGTTCATTTTACACATGAGGAAGGAAACTGAGGCAAACAGGGTTAAGTGGCTTACCAAGGGTCACACAATAAGTATCTAAGGCCAGATTTGAACTCAGAAAGATGATTTCCTGACTTCAGATCCAGCACTCTCTCCACTGTGCTACCTAGTTGCCTGAAAGTAAGTGGTATGACTTAAGTAAAACTTCCTTTACGTAAATGGCTAACTTCAGGTTTATCATTGGTTCAACTTTGCCAGGAATAGCATTCAAAGACTAAGTGTTCTGGTAGTGATCCTCTCACTCACTCTCCCATATATGCCCCCAGGAGCACTTGTGCATCGTTATCTAAAGTGAAGTTCTAAAAACACAATTAATTTGAATTTTTCTTTAATTCCCATGATACAATACATGCAGTACAAATCAGACAAAGTGGTACATCCAGAGCCCTCTGGTCTTGCATTCTAAGAAGTCTGGCAATAATAATGTTTCACGTGTATGTGTGTAGGACTTGTAACTTTCACAGCACTTTCTTTATTTTCTCGATCAATCTTTCCATCATGCCTGTGGGAGGAAAATGTAGCAGAGTCATTATTATGATGATTCAGCAGGTGAGCCATCCAAGGCTTCAGAAAGCTTAAATTTGAAATAATATAGATGTAGATGACCTACTTTTGGTGTTTTTCACTGAAGAAGGAAACTCAAATACTTATCTGTGGGCTGGTGTGGAACCAGCATTGTCAAATGAGTTTCCCAGAAATCTTTTCTTTCTTCTGAAACCCCCTGTGAGAGAAGCAACAACTCTTCACTGCTGTTTTCATCAAAGCTTAAGCTCCTGGTCACTAAACCAGTGGGAGGAAAAGGCCATTCAGAGTTACTGTCTTCACACAGTGCTCCATTCTCCTGGCACCTAGATATACGCCAGTGCCTGTGACTTTCATTGAATGATGCAGCAGCCATACATTTGGCAGCAGTCTGATCACAGGAGCACAGAAGCTTCTCACATAGACTCTGTCCTCTACCTAAAGAAGCAAAAGCAAAACAATGAACAATTCAAAATGTTACGTCCTTTTCACCAAGATTAATTCATGGGTGTATAGTGAAACTTTACATTTTACCAAGGCTTTCCTTATAACAGCCTTGAGACACAGGTAGGTTGATATTACCACTCCCAAGTTAAAGATAAGGAAATTGAGACTCAGAGAGTGACATGACTTACCTGTTCTTACAAATAAACTGACAGTGTCAGGATTCAGACTCAGATCTTCTCAAATTTGAAGTTGAGCACTCTTTCTACTTCGTTACCTCTTAGAGAGAAATTTTTTAACTAGAATGCCTCTTCAAGTACAATTTCGTATTATATAATGTGTTGAAATGGAATCCTCTGCTAGATTATATAGTACCTGAGGAGTTGGGAGGGACTTTGGAGATAGTCCTGTCTAGCCTCTACCGAAATGAAAGCTAGCACCTGTAGCGCCTATGGTGACCAGATAGCCTCTGCTTGAACATTCCCAGCCCATTTAAGCATGACCCTCATATTTAGGAAACTTACGTTTTTCCAACATATTCTTCCTTATAAATTTTACTCATTAGTCCTAGTTTTGCCTTCTAGAGTCAAGTAAAACAAACCTTTGATTTCTCTTCTGAATGATAGCTCTTGATAGATTTGAAGATCCCTGTATCTTCCTCTAATCTGGTCTTGTTTACTGCAGTCTAAACATCTCCAATTCCTTTAGCCAGTCATCTAGTAGGGATTTCAGTTCCTTTACCATCCTAGTCACATTTCTCTCGACATACCCCAACTCAACTGAGCTCTTTGTGCTATGTGATGCAGAGAACTAGACACAGTACACTAGCTGTATTACGACTGGTGTGGAGGAAGACAGTATGATCACCTCCCTTACTCAGCATATTGGTCTTTCATAATTTATATCTGCCCTAGAATCAGGTATAGTAATCTTTACACAACAGGCACTGAATACATTGTTAATTAATTGAATTTATTGAATTTTAATGTCTGATAGGAACGACAATTTCTCTGTTAGAACACAGTCATGTCTGAAGGCATGTATATATATATATATATATATATATATATATATATATATATATATATATATATATATATCCCATACAGATTCACAGAGTTATTACTAGGCTCAGATTAGAAAAGGAAGTGCGAAGGCACTTTGTAATTATAAAGTCTCTCCCCTACGCCAGGATGTACATCCCCCTCCTCCACTTCCCAGCACTGCGTTTATGTGTTGTCTTCACACATTGGAATGTAAGCCCTTTGAAGGCAGAGGCCTTCTCTTTTATTGTATTTGTATCACTACAACTTGGCACAGTACCTGGCACATATTGAGTGATTGGTAAATGCTATCTCTCTCTCATCGTTCCACCTATCTATCATTTATGTATGTATATATGTATGTATGTATGTATGTATGTATGTATGTATGTATGTATGTATGTATCATTTATTTCTCTCTATCTGATTGTCCTCTCTTTAAAGAGGTACAAGAATGAAAACTATTATTATTAATCATACTTTTATTATTTCACCTGGCAGCCTAACCTGCCCTTGTTCTCCCAGTTCTTTGACCTGATCCTGATTTTCAGTATTTATAAATCAACCATTTCAAGCTTTTTTCTCTCTTACATATAGCCCTTAATTTAGCCATGTTTCTTCACTGATCGTCCCCTTGTACTTTCTTGACTCTGCATCTTCTTCATTTGCAAATCATGCTATTGCAGTGCCGCAAAATCTTTGCATTTGTAAATCCTGTCCATTTTTCAAAAGTCAACTCAGAGCCCATCTCGTGCACGAAGATTTTCCCCTACGAAACTTTTTAAGTCTGATCCTTACTTTTCACCTTTTCCTACCTGGCTTCTAGCCTTGTCATTTAATTGAAACTAAGACAATTTTTTTTAGACCAGGTTCAACTCCAATTTTACTTCTTCCATGAAGACTTTCCGGATGATCTCAGGTGATCTCTCCTTTCTTTGATCACGTGAATACAATTCTACAAGGCTTCAGTAAGTGACTACTCTGCGGGAAACCCTGTTTTTGCCACTCATTCGACCCTTATTATATGATGCCTTGTATTGTTAATTCTTCTTCTTTGTGTATGTATGCCCCTTCATGAAAAGACTCATTCTATTTTTTTTTTTATGCTCAGAGTTGAGCATTGTGTAAAGTGCATGACAGGTACTGAACGAATGTTTATTGGTTGATTATCTCTTCTGCTAGATAACCAATGACTTAGGCACAATGGCTGTGCCTTCTTGGAAGAATAGACTCTTACAGTTGGAAGGCATTACAGAGGTAGCCTACACCCTTCTATCCCTGAACAGTCTATCCTATTGCCTCTATAGATTCCTCAGTAAGTGGTCATCCAATTTTGACACAAATGCTTCCATTGACAGGGAATTTATTATATCCCAAGAAGGTGACTTATTCCACTTAACGTTCTAGTAAATTTTCCCTCATATTTCTACTCAATTTGCCTCTTTGCAATTTTTAAAATTGTTTTTAGCTCTATCTTCTTAGGTGAAGCAATATATAATATAGAAGTATAACCCTTCAATATTACAATCCTTCATGTATTTGAGCTCTCATGCTCCACTGAAGCCTCCTCTGCTCCACTTTAGGCATTCCTACTCCCTTCAATTGGCTTCATCTAATATCACCTCCTTCCATTGTATACTTGTTGATAGGCCTCAGAGTGCCTAAAAAACAAAATAGATGTTCAGTGAATGTTCTTTGGTTGATATACTGAGAAATGGTGCTCCCAGTAGGAGCTAATGCTATAGAAAATAACAATTGCATGGAATTAGGGAAGTTTAGAGTCATCTTCTCTTGTTTCTAAGTGAAGCATAAATACCATCAGCATAAGATGTTGGTGAGCATCCAGCCTCCATTTGAAGATCAAAATTCAGAGCCAAATAAATAGGTTGGGGGGGGAATAACATATGCAATGATTACCATAACCTAGATAAGGTAGTCAGGCTCAGATCAGTCACAGTCATCAGTCCTTGGAGAGTACATAATGAAACACATCTGACAAAAAATCTAAGGGACTATGGAGGCAGAATATACGTATATTATTGGACCACTTTTGTCCATGCAAATGAATTAATTTCGTTATTTGTACGGAGGATTGGGGTGGTGGGGAAAAATTGTGTAAAAAACAAAGGCATCGGTAAAACTTTTAAAAATTCAGTATAGTTCACATTTGAATTATTTAGAGTTTTGTTAGGGCTCTTGTATTTACTTTTCCCATATTAATTTTTCTTATGTTTCTCTTATTTCATAATTACTTTATAAAATACTTGATATTTATTTCATCTGTATTTATACATACATTTATACATACATATGTACACATAGAAACACACATGTATTTGCACATTTTTGTGTATTTATTTTTTCTTTTGTTTATTTACTATCTCTAACCAGATTATTCAACCATTTGGAGGGAAGGGCCATGTGAACATGTAACTTGTACTCAATGATTCCCTGCTAGCTTGACCTGAGCAACAGCCTCTGTGGGATCACTTACATTGTATTTTGTGATTCTCACACGTCACTTTGAATTTTGGACTCCTCTATAACTCACGGAGAAATTTCTTCCCTTGTTCCAATCACCAATGATGTGAAAAGCAACACCTGCAACAAAGCAAAAGGTTTCTTTTTCAAAGGTATCAAGTGCTCAGACTCAACTTTGTTTTCTCTTTAAAAATAAACTCCTATCGCTCCTCCTTTACGGAAAAAAGCAATGTATTAACAGTGCTCTCTTGTAAACCAAGCATATCAAAATAGCATCCCTAAAACCATATTCTATGAATCCCTGGGGTAGGGGAAACATCCAAGGAATTCTTTGCAGAAACAAAGTTAGAATGGTCACCAAAAAAAAAAACCAAACCAAAACAAAACACAAAAACTGTCATCATTTTCTTCTGTACTGCTCGCTGTGTCAGGAGTGTGCAACTTGTGTAATAAGCTGATGCAGATATTGATTGAAAATTTATTGGTGTCCCCACAGTTGTTGAATACTTTAAAACAGAATGTGATATAACCAACAACATGATTGTTCGGTTAGTTCAGCAGAGTTCAAGTAGGATAATGTGTCCCTTTGTACTCAAACTGACATTTCTGACAATTCGTATAGCCAAGCACTATGTTATGTTACAGGGGTGCAAAGTAAGGTAAAAAAACAGCTCCTTCTACCAAAAAACTTA